>NC_139999.1:44532641-44775644 GCF_964263955.1 Coregonus lavaretus
GTGCGCGTCGCCAGCCCGGCCCGTCCTGTTCCTGCTCCCCGCACCAGGCCAATGGTGCGCATCGCCAGCCCGGCCCGTCCTGTTCCTGCTCCCCGCACCAGGCCAATGGTGCACGTCGCCAGCCCGGCCCGTCCTGTTCCTGCTCTCCGCACCAGGTCAATGGTGCGCGTCGCCAGCCCGGTCCGGCCCTTTCCTGCTCCCCGCACCAAGCCAATGGGGCGCGTCGCCAGCCCGGCCCGTCCTGTTCCTGCTCTCCGCACCAGGTCTATGGTGCGCGTCGCCAGCCCGGTCCGGTCCTTTCCTGCTCCCCGCACCAAGCCAATGGGGCGCGTCGCCAGCCCGGTCCGGCCCGCTCCTGCTCCCCACACCAAGCCAGTGGTGTGCGTCGTCAGTCCGGCACGGCCCGTGCCTGTTCCCCACACCAAGCCAGTGGTGTGCGTCGTCAGTCCGGCACGTCCCGTGCCTGTTCCACCGGTGCCTGGTCCGGCACCGGTCAGATGCTTCACGCCGGAGCTAGAGCAATCCGCTCCACCAGTGTGCAGTCCAGCTCCGGCCAGCGGGGTCAGACCGGACCAGGGGTACTTTGGGGGGTTGGAGAGGGAGCGGGGATCAGGCCCGGAGCCGGATCCGCCGCCTAGGCGGAGTGCCCACCCGGTCCCTCCCCTGTGGTATTTGGTTGACGCGGTCGGAGTCCGCGCCTTTAGGGGGGGGGGTACTGTCACGCCCTGGCTCTGGGGACACTGTTATGTTGAGCCAGGGTGTGTAGATCTATGTGTTGTTTTTCTATGTCGGGAGTCTAGGTATGGTATTTCTGTGTTGGCCAGAGTGGTTCCCAATCAGAGGCAACGAGTGTCAGCTGTGGCTGGTTGTCTCTGATTGGGAGCCATACTTATAGAGGCTGTTTTCCCACATTAGTTGTGGGATCTTGTTTCGAGTTGGTTTGTGTTAGACCGTGAACTGTCACGTTATCGTTTTGTTTATTTTGTCGTATATCGCTATATAAAGAGTATGTTTGCCTGCAACGCTGCGCCTAGGTCCTCCTCTCTTACCGACGATCGTGACACTATATCTGTTCTTAGTTCTGAATTTTTTGAATGGGGCATGCTTATTTAAGATTGAGAGGAAAGCACTTTTAAAGAACAACCAGGCATCCTCTACTGACAGAATGAGGTCAATATCCATCCAGGATACCCGGGCCAGGTCAATTAGAAAGGCCTGCTCGCTAAAGTGTTTTAGGGAGCGTTTGACAGTGATGATGGGTGGTTGTTTGACCGTGGACCCATTACGGACGCAGGCAATAAGGCAGTGATCGCTGAGATCCTGGTTGAAGACAGCGGAGGTGTATTTAGAGGGTAAATTTGTCAGGATGATATCTATGAGGGTGCCCATGTTTACAGATTTAGGGTTGTACCTGGTAGGTTCATTGATAATTTGTGTGAGATTGAGGGCATCTAGTTTAGATTATAGGTTGGCCGGGGTGTTAAGCATATCCCAGTTTAGGTCACCAAGCAGTACGAACTCTGAGGATAAATGGGGGGCAATCAGTTCACATATGGTGTCCAGGGCACAGCTCGGCGCTGAGGGGGGTCTGTAGCAAGCGGCAACAGTGAGAGACTTATTTCTGGAAAGGTGGATTTTTAGAAGTAGAAGCTCAAACTGTTTGGGCACAGACCTGGATAGTACGATAGAGCTCTGCAGGCTATCTCTACAGTAGATTGCAACCCCACCCCCTTTGGCAGTTCAATCGAGACAGAAAATGTTGTAGTTGGGGATGGAAATTTCAGAATTTTTGGTGGCCTTCCTAAGCCAGGATTCAGACACTGCTAGGGCATCAGGGTTGGCGGAGTGTGCTAACGCAGTGAATAACTCAAACTTAGGGAGGAGGCTTCGGATGTTAACGTGCAAGAAACCAATGCTTTTACGGTTACAGAAGTCAACAAATGATAACGCCTGGGGAGTAGGAGAGATACTGGGGGCTACAGGGCCTGGGTTAACCTCTACATCACCAGAGGAACAGAGGAGGAGTAGAATAAGGATATGGCTAAAGGCTTTAAGTACTGGTCTTCTAGTGCGTTGGGTACAGAGAAAAAAAGCGGCAGGTTTCCGGGCGTTGTAGAATAGATTCAGGGCATTATGTACAGAAAAGGATATGGAAGGATATGAGTACAGTGGAGGTAAACCTAAGCGTTGGGTAACGATGAAAGAGATAGCATCACTGGAGGCACCGATTGAGTCGGTCTCCGCGTGTATGGGGGGTGGGACAAAGGAGCTATTTATGGCAGGTTGAGCTGGGCTGGGGGATCTACAGTGAAATAGTACAATAAGATATAACCGAAACAGCAATAAGCAAGGCATATTGAAAGAGGCATAAAGCAATCACAGGTGTTATTCGAGAGCTAAGGCAACAGCTGGTAATGGCGACAAAGTTTGGGCTGAGGCTAAACATAAACAGGATGCGGTACCGTATAAAGGAACAGTCCAGCAGGCATCAGCTGTATAGCTGAGATATCATAAGGTCCGGTGAACAGCAATAGGAGAGTTCAGAGGTAGTTCGGGGGCTGCTATACCACTAGCGAGCAAGAGGCCACGGCTTGCGTGTGCTAGCGGGCCGGGTCTAGCAGATGGATCTTTGTGGTCGACGTCGTAACGGGAAACTTGTTGTAATCACATCAGACGATTTCGTCGGCAGACCAGTCGTGTTGGATCGGCGGGGCTCCGTGTCAACACTAGGAGGTCCCGTCCGGTTGACAGAGAGATAGATAACCGGGAGAAGGGCCTGACTCGCGGCTAGCTCGAGGCTGATTCCACTCCTCTGTTTCTATGCTCAACTACTCCCCTTCCTCACCCTTTTTCTCTCTTTCTCTCTCCCCCCTCCTCAGTCAAATCAGCGTAATCCACCACAGGTGCATGTTGCTGCATGAAAAGTTATGTTGGCCTCATAAGCCTCTAACAGTGAGAGGATGATAGGAGGGCTGAGGGGGTTCGCTGAGCTGAAAGAGGCCTTTTGCTGTCTGTTTAGTGCTGGAGGGGTGAGGAGGGCAGGGGGCAGGAGCGAGGTGGGGATGGGACAGATGGTGCTATGGCTACTGTGAGAGGGGAGCCAGGGATAGAGATAGAGAGAGAGAGAGAGAGAGAGAGAGAGAGAGAGAGACAGGAGAAGACATAAGGTTCTATCTGCAATCCAATCACACAATGCTGGGTTGTCGATCAATAATAATTGTGTGTAAGGTGATATACTTAGTGAGTCCTGAAGAGGAAGACATCACAAAAGATTCTGAGATCTGGGAATTGAAAAATACTAATTATCTCAAAACTACACATTTTACAGATATCACCTTATATCACTCAGAAGTTGTAGCAAGCTAATGTGACAACAATGCCTGCAATGGACGTTTCCCAGTTACTTTAAATGTTCAAAATCATAGTGTAAGAACACGTTTAAAGCCCCAAAGGATAAGATAATCCAACTTTCAAAATGAGTCTTTTTTAGCTAGCTACAGCAGTCAACTAGCTAGCTGTTTAGCTTTCTAGCGCATTCAATAATTGGTTTGAAAACAATTAACAAGCTAGTTATCTACCACATGTTCTTGTCAAACTGTCAACAGAGTAGCTAGCAAGCAACAAGATATGCCAAATAACCGTCTAAAAACCACTTGAGGACAAATAAATCAGATTTGACCGTTCAGACACAAGTCACATGGCCAGGAATCAGATTTGTATCTGACTTCAAACCACCTACGAAGGTGGTTTGAAACGTGGCTTGAAATATCCTATTCCATGTGCTTTTTGGCTGTTCAGACTACAAGAAAAATAACAGATTCGAATCGGATATGCAAAAAAAATGGATTTGAGTCACTTCAAACTGCCAATGTGAACAAGGCTTAAGAGAGCTGCATTCAGGTATTTTCTCCCCCTCTCTGCTGCTGGATTTTAGGGGCAGAGGAGGAGAGTGAGGAGGGCCAGGCGACACTGAGTGCCCCTCAGAGAGAGAGGTTCAGGAGTTTCTTATTTCTTATGGAAATGGAACCACTGCAGGGCTTCTTTCTCTGTGTGTGTGTTAGATGTGGTACTGGAGGTCACAAAAACAATAGAGCCCTGCTTCTCTGATACCAGCCCCTTCCTGTGCCATCTGTGTGTGTATTGTGTTCGTAATTACTTACAATAAAACGTCCCTGAGTGTACTCCCTAATTCTTGGCATTCATTGTGTTGTATGACTCACATTGTTACATAAACACGCTGCAAAATACATAACTTAAGTTTTTTATTGTCTGGGCAGGTCAGCTTGACTCGAAATCGATTTTGCTAAAAGGTTGAAATCAAAAGGTAAAAGCATTTCAGACATGGGAGTGCCAGCGTGGCCAAAGGGAACCAGACACACACACCCTCAGTACTTTTGGTTTATTTTATAGTATTTACCCCCACACAACCAACCTCAGGGCACCTAGGCTAATACAGGTTTAGAAAACATTACTTCACGGTCTGTAGGTCTATCGGCTGTGTTGTGATTTCCAACACTGTTTGGCATGCTGTTTAGGCTCAAACAATAGGCCTCTCCATTCCTAGAAGGTAGGATTGATGATTCAACACAGCCACTTACCCCTAACAAATGTGTAAGTTCACACAAACACCCTCTTTGAAGGGTTTACTGACAGAAAATAAGGCTGCACAAACACATGCAGGAAGGCTGGGTTCATAATGTAACTTCAGACACATTCTCCCAGGACACAACAGAGGCGTAGTCATTAAGCAGTCGGTTGCGGAACGTTTCTTAAAACGGAAACAAACGAAACAGGGAGGGAAAAAAGTATTTGATCCCCTGCTGATTTTGTACATTTGCCCACTGACAAAGACATGACCAGTCTATAATTTTAATGGTAGGTTTATTTGAACAGTGAGAGACAGAATAACAACAAAAAAATCCAGAAAAACGCATGTCAAAAATGTTATAAATTGATTTGCATTTTAATGAGGGAAATAAGTATTTGACCCCTCTGCAAAACATGACTTAGTACTTGGTGGCAAAACCCTTGTTGGCAATCACAGAGGTCAGATGTTTCTTGTAGTTGGCCACCAGGTTTGCACACATCTCAGGAAGGATTTTGTCCCACTCCTCTTTGCAGATCTTCTCCAAGTCATTAAGGTTTCGAGGCTGACGTTTGGCAACTCGAACCTTCAGCTCCCTCCACAGATTTTCTATGGGATTAAGGTCTGCAGACTGGCTAGGCCACTCCAGGACCTTAATGTGCTTCTTCTTGAGCCACTCCTTTGTTGCCTTGGCCGTGTGTTTTGGGCCATTGTCATGCTGGAATACCCATCAACGACCCATTTTCAATGTCCTGGCTGAGGGAAGGAGGTTCTCACCCAAGATTTGACAGTAAATGGCGCCGTCCATCGTCCCTTTGATGCGGTGAAGTTGTCCTGTCCCCTTAGCAGAAAAACACCCCAAAGCATAATGTTTCCACCTCCATGTTTGACAGTGGGGATGGTGTTCTTGGGGTCATAGGCAGCATTCCTCCTCCTCCAAACACGGCGAGTTGAGTTGAAGCCAAAGAACTCGATTTTGGTCTCATCTGACCACAACACTTTCACCCAGTTCTCCTCTGAATCATTCAGATGTTCATTGGCAAACTTCAGACGGGCCTGTATATGTGCTTTCTTGAGCAGCGGGACCTTGCGGGCGCTGCAGGATTTCAGTCCTTCACAGCGTAGTGTGTTACCAATTGTTTTCTTGGTGACTATGGTCCCAGCTGCCTTGAGATCATTGACAAGATCCTCCCGTGTAGTTCTGGGCTGATTCCTCACCGTTCTCATGATCATTGCAACTCCACGAGGTGAGATCTTGCATGGAGCCCCAGGCCGAGGGAGATTGACTGTTATTGCGAATAATCGCACCAACTGTTGTCACCTTCTCACCAAGCTGCTTGGCGATGGTTTTGTAGCCCATTCCAGCCTTGTGTAGGTCTACAATCTTGACCCTGACATCCTTGAAGAGCTCTTTGGTCTTGGCCATAGTGGAGAGTTTGGAATCTGATTGATTGATTGCTTCTGTGGACAGGTGTCTTTTATACAGGTAACAAACTGAGATTAGGAGCACTCCCTTTAAGAGTGTGCTCCTAATCTCAGCTCGTTACCTCTATAAAAGACACCTGGGAGCCAGAAATCTTTCTGATTGAGAGGGGGTCAAATACTTATTTCCCTCATTAAAATGCAAATCAATTTATAACATTTTTGACATGCGTTTTTCTGGATTTTTTTGTTGTTATTGTCTCTCACTGTTCAAATAAACCTACCATTAAAATTATAGACTGATCATTTCTTTGTCAGTGGGCAAACGTACAAAATCAGCAGGGGATCAAATACTTTTTTCCCCTCACTGTACCGGAATTTCTCCAATAGCAATGCGTATTAAAATACATTCCGCCTAATGATTACATCCCAGGAAACTGTCAATAGTTCCATCTGTGGCTGGTGTAGAGCATGTCCAGACACAGGTGTCCCCTTAATGATAAACCAAGCCAGTGCTGGAGGCACAGACAAGCCTGGTCCTGAGTGTGAACGCATGAATGAGTAACAAAGTGATAACGCTCCATTCATATAAACCTCTAGGCCATTCATGCCAACTAGACCTGAAAGGATCAGATGGTGTAATTGTCCTGCCCTGCCCTATGGTTAGGAGCAGTTTTTTTTGCCAAATACTATCCAATCCTTTCAGATCAACACATGGATTTAAGTGTGTGTGGGGGGGGGGGGGGGGGGGGGGGGGCAGTGTAGTTGACAGGTTCCCTTGGCTGACAAAAGGAATAGATCATTTACAATGTGCTACAGGTGCAAAGTGGAGTGTTGATTAGGAACTGAAATGTAAATTGAACCGACCACAGCAAGAGACGATCTAAATTCATAAAGGTTTATTGTAAAAGTGACAAACTGTACAAGTATCTATATATGCACAACATTCATTTAAAAAGTTACTTTTAAATGCTTACTATGCTTCAAATAGCTTACAAACTAAATCCTTCCTCTGTCTAGAACAGTAAGCACTGGTGAGCTGCTCAACAGCTCGGTAGGAAGAGAGGATGCTACAGAGGGCTGAGAGCATAACGCTACCTGGCAGTGATAGACGTTAACATGACGCCAACCAACCACCTCACAACTTATTCACAAAGGCAAACTACGGGTGGGGGGGGGGAATAACAGAACACTTAAAAAATAAAAAAATCACAATAGTGATCAATATTAAAATCTTAACCCCTTTTTGATCATGTTAATAGTATAAGCCATTTTAGATTTTTTATTTTACTTAAGGCTACTGGGAGCCAAGAGGTGTGAAATTAGTTTTTGCTATTTGTTGAGAGATTGACGAACTCCAGTTTCTCTGAACACTGACTATTGCACAAAAGGATCAAGAAAGTTTGGCAGCTCTTCAACAGGAAAGTCAGACATTTTGTCTTGAGTCTGATTTCAGGGCACAGGTAGGTGAAGTGGTCCCGTAAGATTACAAACCAGCAGTGAACTGCATTATACAGAAATATAAAAAGTTATTGGAGATGTATAGGTAACTGAACAAATACTTGACTCTCCAGTTATACGATTGCTTTAGTTTACAGTTGTGAGAAGTGGCGTGAAGTATTATTACACCATGAGATACTAGCATCAGAATCCCAGAGTAGTTTTTTTACACTTAAAGCCCAGGCTTGAGTGTAGTGTGCTAATACCACAGGACAGAAGCACACTACATACTGAGAGTCCCAGCAGTGCAAAGAGAGCCTATGGGCTGGTAGTCAAACAATACTCAAAAGTGCTACCCAATGTTCTAACAAATACCAGGTGCTTTTAGAATACTCAAATGTAATTAAATAAGTCATGTGAAGTTAATTTAATAAGGGGGAAAATGCTATGAAATGAAAATACAAAAAGGATCACTGTGGGTGGTTGATGGCCTTCACGTCGACGCTGTTTGGCGTCGCCAGTCGCGGTAGTGCCTGGTCCCACACTAGCTCGAGACAGTCATCAGGTAGTTAGTCGGTGGGCTAGTGCGGCCACCAATCAGAAATTGATTCTTGCAGTTGTGTGTGGGGTCAGGGCTAGGAGCTGCTGCGGGCGCTAGGGACTCTGCCTCATAAAGGACACAGATGGAGCCATCCTCCCCGATGCGGTAAGAGACCTCATAAGGGTCCACCCAGAGTGTCAGCTCCCGGGGAAGGAGGGCAAAGAGCTGATCACTAGTAAGTCCAATCCGACCAGCGGCCCTGCCAATGATTGGGTCCATTTCATGATTCATTCTGATGCAGCGGTAGCCGGAGCCCTTCTGTGGTCTGTCGGGGAACCAGTGGTTCTGGTAGTGTTCTGTGAAGAGAACACATGTTCATCAGACAGGTGCACGAAATTAGAACAGTCAACGTATTGCTTTGAAAACAAAGCCCCAGACAGAATAAAACTTAACAGCTGATTCCAGCAATAGACAAGTCAAGCTTTTTTGAATGAGCGTGAATTACTGATATGGGATATTACTACCTACCAACTTTTGCCGTCAACGCTTGCATACCCAAATAGTTATGCTCGAGAATAGACAGTTGGTCGATCCATTCACTGGGCCTAGTTACTAACGTTACTGGTTTCGTCTCGAGACAAGCTTACCTAGGCTAACGAGAATTTGCTGCCTTGCAAAGACAGTGAAGCCATTCGACAAAACAGTATCAAAAAACTACATTTAAGCAACACGTTCGCGTTGTACTTCACCAAAATAGGTAGATAATTTGGCTGAAATAAAGTATCAAATCAAACGTCGATAAAAATAAGCTAGAAAGCGAACAATGTTCAGTTGAATAGACAAAGGCTAGCTAATGTTAGCTAGGTTACCGTTAGTCAACTAGCAAACAGTTTGTATAGGCATCCATTTCGACATGAACTTTAGTACCTCGCAAAGCTATTTTTATTTTATTTTGATAGGAAATGTCTAACCAAATTACCTGATAATGACTGTTGGAGACAATCTCTGAAATCATGGAGTTGGTGTTCGCTCAGGAAGCCTCTTGTTCTCAATAGCCTGGAAACAAAAGTCGCTGCGGCCGTTACTTCGGGGCCTATTTCACCTCTAGATGAGTATACTTGGTTCATTTTGCTCGCAAAATAGTTATTTCAGCTCGTAGAAAATAAAATACGTTTCTTTCGACAGGAATGCAGTGTGAAACCGAGGTAACGTAAACTAACGTTGTTAGCTAGCTAGCTAAAATAGCTGTGCGGCCCTCACTCCAGTCCTGGGCGAATCCTTCAGTAAATGAAATCTTCAAGTCAGAAGCAGTAATATCAACGTAACAATCAGCATTCTTTATCCACAATAATGGTTCGATTGGAAGTCGACGTTTGATGATGTGGCCTCTCGAATCCCACTTCCAAGTTCTCTTTGTGCTTACATTACAGCTTGTGGCCTCTTTTTATCAAGGGTGATGTCACTTAATTGCCCTTTTTGAGTGATTGGCATTTTAACCAATGAAATTCACAGAGAAAGCGCACACACCGCGCGATGTGATTGGTTCACATCGTGGAAAACAATCCAAGAGCGTGGTGGGATGTAACATACAAATAGCGTTCCGGCCAACACCAAATACAGAAACTGACGTCAAACCCTGCTCTAAAAGTATTTGTGACGACAGTTCAATAAAAAAAAAAAACACCTCTTACCGTAAGTTTCAAACGAGAACATTTATGTTTTTCTCGTCTATGGTTTTTCCACTACATTAAATACCGTCTTTAACAACCATTGACACACTCTAACAGGTTTGATGGAAAAATAATTATTGTTTAAACTTTTCAGACACAGTATATACGCTACAACCGGAAGAAAATCTGCGAGAGAAGTTCTTCGATCCTCTTCATCCATGTGAAATGAACACACTATTATTGACAAAAACATTAATCCCAAGTATGCATCCAGGTATTAAACACTTAACATATTTAATTTAATCAGTGCCAATACAATGTTATGTGGTGAAAATAAAAGTGTAGGCAGCCGAAACTTTCTCGGCTGCGAGGGACAAACAGCGAGGGACAAAGAGCGTTCAAGTGTGTGGCGTTGTGGTTTCTTTCTGCCTGCGCTACTACAGTGACATCTGGTGGTTAGAAATTAAAATAGAATTGTGCAGTTTTGCCTCTCTGTTCATCAGTGTACTGCAGTCAGCGTAGACCGTAGAGAGTAGTTAGTCTTAAAAAAATGGCTCATCTTATTTGCTCATCTTTTAGTTAACACATCACAATGTAATCATGTTGGCTATATAAGAAATCCATTCTCAACAGCAGCAGTAGGCCTCAGATCAAACACTTTCTGTTTATAGCCATCTGGTTTGCTCTTTGTCCTCCTAGGCCTTTTGACCTGGCTATTAGTATCATGGTGTTCTGTTGAGAATTTTTTTGGTGGGGGGAATAAGATCCATATCTAGTTCTCCAGAGCCACTGAGATTCATTTTCTCATGCGGCCGACTGCCTGTTGCTTAAATGACACAACCACGTGCTTGACCTGCTTGTCTGAATTGCAAATGAACTTTAGCATTTATCCTCATACAGCAAAGCACACAGCAGCTCCTGAGGTTGTGTGTGTGTTCGTGTTAAAAACCATGTCATCATCATATGTCTTAAAACTGTTGAATGAAAGTGAGGGGGGTAATTGGTTGCTCAGTTTCAATGGTTATGACACCTCTGATGTTGTTGCCTGTCTCGACAAGACAATAACCATAGATACCGTAACAGAGTACCCCCCTGACCTGGCTAGACTCCAGCCACTCTCTATGGTCCATCTAGAAGGGATCATCAGTTAGTGTTTAAGCAGAAGCCCATGATGTTTCCTGAGGGTATTATTCCGCCCATGACACACATCCTAAATGTTAGGCTATATTTGGACGGATGATGTCACTGTCGCAGTAATGGAAGGCTTCAAGCACAGAACCCCCTCACCATGGCAACGCCAGAATGATTTTCAGCCAAAAGTGGGAGGTTTTGTTGTTGCTGTTGTTGTTTTTTTCCTTTTTGATGTGATCTGCGGCTGCTGTTGATTTTCTTGCAACTTTTTGCACATCGTATGTGTAGTTTATACCTCTCATTTTGTGTGTGTTTGTAGCTAGTTGTGTAAATGCAAACGGCTGCCTGTATGATTGCCTTTTTTTTGTGAAATAAGAAATCTGAATATCATTCTATTTATTTTATTCAGAGCAGTATACATGCATGATAACTCCAGCATGTTACAATAAGTCCATGCCAAATACCTTGTATGACTCCAGTCTGTATCTCTTAAATTCAAGCAGTTTTGCTCAGAAATCCCTTTGATTACTTTATGCAAGAAAGGTACTGTATCTCTTGTCAAGCTAAAAGTCTCTCCTGCCTCGAGCTACAGTCACACACGTCCTAACCATCTAATTACTGCATTAATCACTCTCTAATAAATGTGCTGCCTGGGATTGTTCCTGGAGCTGATGATGTGCTCTCCGGTGCAGGACAGACAGGTGATGGTCTTCGACTGCAGCTGCTACACTTAACAAACCAAGGGCAGAGATAATATGAAATAAAACTGACAGACTTGGACTCGGATGTTGGCTGGATGGCTTGTGAAAACAGGGCATTCCAATCATCAATGGCATTTGAAATCAAATCCTACCTTATTCAAAGAGTATTGAAAGGATCTCCACACATTTTACAAATGGAAAGGAAAAGGGAAAAAATATTGTTCATATTGTACAGTACATGCAGGCCTGTAGTGATAGATGCCTGAGGAGAGAGAGGCTGTGTTGGAGTGTGATGGACAGAGTCAGAGTAATCTCAGTGGACTGATTCCTAGCAAGCTACCTGGCCCTCAGGACCCCACTCTCCCCACCCAAGCTCAGTTCTGAACTCCACAGAGGGAGACAAAACGGTGTTCTGTTTAATGCAAAAGTGAACTAATGGAACCAACCATGCTAACGTGACTTTTCTCTTGCCTTGCATGTTGGTCTATTGGAAGTGGAACACAGCTGCAGGTAGAAGTAGCCTGTAGCCACAGATCTAGGATCAGCCCTGTCTGATTAGTTGAATCAGGTGTGTTTATGCTTGTATTGCCTATAGTTCAGGAACTCATGCTACCCAGGTGTTGTGTACTATGCAGGCTTCCTGCTGCCTCAGGGCCACTTCCTGTTCTGTGTGGGCAGCATGGAGCAACCTACAGGCGGAGGCTGACCCTGCACTCTGGAGCCTCAGGTGATGTCTGCTCTCACACATATGGCATGGTCATGGGCTCTACTCACACACATACACATTGACACTCACACACACAAACACACACACACACTCACACATACATTCACAGAGCCACGCACGTATAAGCACTCACATACACACATGCACAAATGCATGGACGTAAACATTCACATACACACCCACACATGAAAGCATACACACACACACCCCTTAGCACTTCTCCTAGCTCATCTGATGAGAGCTGACATCTCCCCCAAGACCCTGGTGTTTGCCACCCACGCCATATCTCTCTTCCTCGTTCTCTCTGCCTCTTTTTCCTCTCTCTCTCTCTCTCTCTCTCTCTCTCTCGCTCTCTCTCTCTCTCTCTCTCTCTCTCTCTTTCCCTCTCCCTCTCTCTTTCCCTCTCAGTTTCTGTTTCTCTCTCCCTCTCTCTCTCCCTCTCTTCTTCCCTCTCGGCTTCTGTTTCTCTCTCCCTCTCTTCACTCTCTCTCTGCCTCTCTCTCCCTCCCTCTTTCTCTCTGCCTCTATCTCTCTACTTCTCTCTCTCACACATATACTATCTCCCTCCATGAGAGATAAGCTCAGCCATGAAAGAAAAGCTCAGCCATGAGAGAGAAGTTCAGCCATGAGAGAGAAGCTCAGCCATGAAAGAGAAGCTCAGCCATGAGAGAGAGGCTCAAACATGAGAGAGAAGCTCAGCCATGAGAGAGAAGCTCAGCCATGAGAGAGAAGCTCAGCTTTTCAATCAAAGTTTTATTGCAGGATAAGGGCATGGCTGGTTTCTGGTCCATTGCAAATTGAAGAGTTCAACCCCACTGCCTTAATATTTACATTTCTGATCCGGTGGGTTTAGATCAGGGATGGACAACTGGCGGCCACCCTTTCGTAGACCAGCGGATCAATTTCCAAAGACAAAAAAAGAAAAATGGACTTAAGGTTTGTTGAGAGGCAGAATAGAAGAATACACAAGGTGCAATTTCGAAATGTGGTTGTGCATCATCAGTTTTTCTCTTGTGATGTCTGTCACCTGATAGTCACTCAATTAGCCATGTCTGCTAAATGTGTAGAATTGCAGGAAATTAGCTTTAAAACTGCAAAAATGTCTCTCCACCCCATGGCAACATGAGTAGAATTGCAGAAAACTTGCTTTACAAGTCCAATGCAGCCAGCTATCTAAACTTGTAATCATGGTCGAATTACCGACCGGGGGCCCCCCATTGATTTTGTTAGTCACTCTGTCATATCACATTAAAAACTGCAAACATTTCTCTCCACCCTATGGCAACATTTGTAGAATTGCAGGAACTTAGCTGTAAAACTGCTACATTTTCTCTCCGTCCCATGGCAAAATGATTAGAATTGCATATATTTTTAATACAATTGCTAAAACAGCTTTCCGCCCCCTGGGCAAAATGTGTAGATTTGCAGCAAACTTGCTTTAAAACTGCAAATTTTACTCTATGCCCCATGGCAAAATGGGTACAATTACAATAAATGTTCTCTGAAACGTAGAATTTTGCTTAGGGCCCCCAAAAGGCTAGGGCTGGCTCTGACTGCATGTGTAGGTACACAGACCCGTAAGCCACTGCGGACCCCCATGTTGCCCATCCCTGGTTTAGATCATGTTTTGCTTTCTCCAACCAAGGAGAGCTAATACCTTAGGTGTTGCATTGTATTTTATTACCATGACCACTACAAAAAAGGCCCATGTGCATGTGTTTAACGTAGTTGAGTAAATAATTGGTCATTTAGCAGACGCTCTTATCCAGAGCGACTTACAGGAGCAATTAGGGTTAAGTGCCTTGCTCAAGGGCACATCGACAGATTTTTCACCTAGTCGGCTCGGGGATTAGAACCAGCAACCTTTCGGTTACTGGCACAACGCTCTTAACCACTAAGCTACCTGCCGCCCTATCAAGTTGTGTCGCAAAGTAGTGAGCAATTGTGTACTGTACACTAGGATGCAGTCGGATATGATTATTATTTGAATTGCTTTGGTACTATTTTCACAAGTATGTGATACATTTTCACAACTGTTAGTACAAAACTTCAAACTGGACACACTTGTAACGCAGCCAGTCTTTCATTCAAAACCTGTCATTGTGCATTCATTTGGATTGTAAACGTCACTCACCACACAACCATTGATTCAAAATATAAGTTTGTTGTGAAATGTAATGAGAACGTTGGTTTAAATCACCAAAACACATAATTATATATTTTACATTTAGTCGTTTTAACTACCAGTTAATCCAATAGCAAACAATGCAAGATACGTGTTTCAAATCGCCCTTAGAAGTGCTGACAGTAATATGCTACAGTACTGTCATAGCCGGCTGCGCACAATTGGCCCAGCGTCGTCCAGGGTAGGGGAGGGAATGGCCGGCAGGGATGTAGCTCAGTTGGTAGAGCATGGCGTTTGCAACACCAGGGTTGTGGGTTTGATTCCCACGAGGGGCCAGTATGAAAAATAAAAAAAAGAATGTATGCACTCACTAACTAAGTCGCTCTGGATAAGAGCGTCTGCTAAATGATTAAAATGTACTGTAAATTACACAGTTCTCACATTAGGCAATACACTTACATTACCCAACAAAACTGACAGAAAATCTTTATTTTCCATAATATCTATCCAATGTTTAGCATCAAGCCTGTCTTGAGCATTTGGCCTCATTGTTCATGCACCGCGGGAAAAACCTTTTGGCATAACGAATCCAAGCTTGACATTTGTCTGCATTGATGTCGTTACATGCTCGCTCATTAGGATGGCGATCGTACACATTCCAACTCCATGCTGAAAAACATTCCTCAATAGGGTTGAGGAAAAGAGAGTATGGGCTGATGATGTTCCGCTCACGGTGCAGAGTTTTGGTCAGGTTGAAGCCCGCTTCATCTACAAAGATATACTTGTGATGGTTCACAAGTACACGGCCACCATCATGAGGTCTTCTGTCAATTCTGAGGGTAGAACAGAGTATACTGTCAATAGATCATACTGTAGGAATACTGTAACATGTTTCGTGAATTTATATGAATTACAATGTAATTTACTGTAAATGTAATGGTAAAGCGTAGTACATATCCTGCAGACTTACCAGTTCTGACTAAATGTTCTCATGATCTAATTGACAGTTGATCTTTACAGATTGGGGTGAACTAATTTGGCAGCCTCTGTCATGGTAAGGCCTCTGTTTACCACATGGTCAACGACTTCATTAGACAACAGTTCCCTGCCATCTGCCTCCCGCTCTCTGATGTCCACCTCTTTGACGGGGCCCAGGACCACCTCCTTGACGGCCCCTTGGCCATGAGCTCTTTGATTTCTTCCTCTCCCTTGCTGTCTATCCTGCTCCATGTTGAAAGAAATTGGAAGTGCTCACACACACCCTTTGATATGGTGACCAATTGTGATTACCACTATGTGAAATCAATTAGCAATAACGAGTAGTCGTTATGTATGGTAATCATGTACCATACATGTAATTTAGATGTTTATACTTTACAAACACACATTTTTTTTCTGTAGTTCTCAAAATCCATATATAGTAGCTTAAAACCTATAGGTTTACCAAACGGTTAAGTGATTAACCATTAAGCGCAGTTGGATTAATTGATGGTTGAATGTATTTAAACATATGAGAAGAGAATCATATAAAAAGTGTTGTGAGCATTGCATTGTGAAAGGCAATTACTTTATATTAAAGGTATTTCTAGATGAAACACTGATTAGGTTTGGTGAAAAAGTTACTGTGTGATTTTGTGTGTTGTACTTAGTCAATTGAAAATGTGCTTTTTGATGATCTGCTTTTTTGATGATCTGTTTTGAGTTTTGTACTGACAGTTGTGAAATTTTACCACATACTTGTGAAAGTAGTACCAAAGCGATCAAAAAAACTAAAGGGTTATCATGGCAGAACAGGAGAAGGTGGCAGAGTGTTTCTAGTTATTGTGCCACTAGTACAGTGATTTAAACCCCAGACTGGGCTCTCTGTATCTGCGGGTGAAGAGGAGGAAGATGTAACACCATTTGACAGTGATGAGGAAAATAAATGCGGGAAATGCAAGAGAGCTTTTAAAACAGACCACTGTGTGTGTTTTAAAAAAAATTTAATTTCACCTTTATTTAACCAGGTAAGCCAGTTGAGAACAAGTTCTCATTTACAACTGCGACCTGGCCAAGATAAAGCAAGTGTGTGTGTGTGCCTGTAGTTGTGTGTGTGTGCATGTGGTTGTATGTGTGTGTGTGTCTAGTAAGAATATTTCAGACAAGCTCCAGGAAAGTGCAGATCTGTGTTGCTCTCGTTAGTGAGTGGAGAGTTCTGGGAAAAGGGAGTGAATAAATAAATTATATTAGCCTTTTCTGAGGTGGTGACATGACAGAGGCGTTTTCAGTGCTCTCCTCTCCTTCCTGATGGCTCCTTACTAACGGAAAGGCCTCTTCCAGGCCAGGACATGGGGCCATTAAACAGTAAGGTAGAGAGATGAGCAGGCATGTTCTCTGTGTCAATGTGAAGCATAGATAAACAAATGTATTCTGTTCTGGTCAAGAACTTGCCTAAATCACAATTTCAGTCAGAATAGTTGTCCCCTACACATGAGACTGGATATGTGAAAGGAATATGGCCGAAATTGTTGAGATGCTGCTTACACAGACCCAGTTGTCTTAGATTTGCATACACAAAGCCCCTTCTTCATGGAGAGACATTTAATAAATTGTCATGCTGAATCCCAATGCTTATTTGACTTGATTAATTGTAGCCTGGTAGAAAACTGGGGTCATCGTTAATGACCATTGATGATGCTTCAGATGAGAGGTGGCTGTTTCACTCGGTCAACGGCTAATTCTCACGTCATTGGGTGATGGTTGCAGGTGAAGGTGATTCTTATTAGCATAATAAAATCACCGCTAAACTCCCACTTAATCAAACCGACAGTGAAACCAGGGGTGCATTGAGGTTGTTGAGGAGATTTAGGGTGGTCATGTTCAGTACAATAGAGTGATAATGCCCATGAGATTGTGAGTACAGTAATGTGAATAGCCTATTGTAGCAGCAAGGGAGAGTTGGTAGACATGAAAGGGGCTACCTAGTCAGTTGCACAACTGAATGCCTTCAACCGAAATGTGTCTTCCGCATTTAAGCCAACCACTCTGAATCAGAGAGGTGTGGGGGGCTACCTTAATTGACGTCATCGGCACCCAGGGAGCAGTTGTTGTTGGGGGTTAACTGCCTTGCTGAAGGGCAAAAGGGCATATTTTCCCACCTTGCTGGCTCAGGGACTTGTACCAGCAATCTGTCGGTTATTGGCCCATTGCTCTTAACCGCTAGGCTACCTGCGCAGAGCTGAGTACTGAAATGATTACTGCACACATTATGCATTTACAACAGGGACCTTTTCTTTTTATTATTTTTATTTCTTTTCTAATTTATTATTCTCTTTTTTTTTCTTCTTTTTTTTGGGGGGGGGGAATGGATCAGCTTAATATTGCAGATAGATTGTATCTTCTATCAATGTAATTGTCTGCATCACTTCCAATCCCCCATGTTTTTTTTTATTTTTATTTTTTTTATATATATACTCCCCTTTATTACTTTTCAACCCCACCATCCTTTCCCTACTTGGAGTAAATTAGTGAACAACAATGCCCAGGCCTCTACTTCCGGTCTATACTTACTATCTACACCTTATGGACAGAGTTAATTTTACAATAATTATATTATATATATATTTATTTTTTATTTATTTTTTGCTCCTGAACTTCTTCTACTCTCAACCTCTCCGATCATTTTCATGATGTCCATCCGGTTTGCTTCTATATGCCATATCTTTCTAACTGTGCTCTTTCCCAAAAGCTCCCAACATACAACCTACAGTGGGGAAAAAAAGTATTTAGTCAGCCACCAATTGTGCAAGTTCTCCCACTTAAAAAGATGAGAGAGGCCTGTAATTTTCATCATAGGTACACGTCAACTATGACAGACAAATTGAGGAAAAAATTTCCAGAAAATCACATTGTAGGATTTTTAATGAATTTATTTGCAAATTATGGTGGAAAATAAGTATTTGGTCACCTACAAACAAGCAAGATTTCTGGCTCTCACAGACCTGTAACTTCTTCTTTAAGAGGCTCCTCTGTCCTCCACTCGTTACCTGTATTAATGGCACCTGTTTGAACTTGTTATCAGTATAAAAGACACCTGTCCACAACCTCAAACAGTCACACTCCAAACTTCACAATGGCCAAGACCAAAGAGCTGTCAAAGGACACCAAAAACAAAATTGTAGACCTGCACCAGGCTGGGAAGACTGAATCTGCAATAGGTAAGCAGCTTGGTTTGAAGAAATCAACTGTGGGAGCAATTATTAGGAAATGGAAGACATACAAGACCACTGATAATCTCCCTCGATCTGGGGCTCCACGCAAGATCTCACCCCGTGGGGTCAAAATTATCACAAGAACGGTGAGCAAAAATCCCAGAACCACACGGGGGGACCTAGTGAATGACCTGCAGAGAGCTGGGACCAAAGTAACAAAGCCAACCATCAGTAACACACTACGCCGCCAGGGACTCAAATCCTGCAGTGCGAGACGTGTCCCCCTGCTTAAGCCAGTACATGTCCAGGCCCGTCTGAAGTGCATTTGGATGATCCAGAAGAGGATTGGGAGAATGTCATATGGTCAGATGAAACCAAAATATAACTTTTTGGTAAAAACTCAACTCGTCATGTTTGGAGGACAAAGAATGCTGAGTTGCATCCAAAGAACACCATACCTACTGTGAAGCATGGGGTTGGAAACATCATGCTTTGGGGCTGTTTTTCTGCAAAGGGACCAGGACGACTGATCCGTGTAAAGGAAAGAATGAATGGGGCCATGTATCGTGAGATTTTGAGTGAAACCCTCCTTCCATCAGCAAGGGCATTGAAGATGAAACGTGGCTGGGTCTTTCAGCATGACAATGATCCCAAACACACCGCCCGGGCAACGAAGGAGTGGCTTCGTAAGAAGCATTTCAAGGTCCTGGAGTGGCCTAGCCAGTCTCCAGATCTCAAACCCATAGAAAATCTTTGGAGGGAGTTGAAAGTCTGTGTTGCCCAGCGACAGCCCCAAAACATCACTGCTCTAGAGGAGATCTGCATGGAGGAATGGGCCAAAATACCAGCAACAGTGTGTGAAAACCTTGTGAAGACTTACAGAAAACGTTTGACCTGTGTCATTGCCAACAAAGGGTATATAACAAAGTATTGAGAAACTTTTGTTATTGACCAAATACTTATTTTCCACCATAATTTGCAAATAAATTCATAAAAAATCCTACAATGTGATTTTCAGGATTTTTTTTCTCATTTTGTCTGTCATAGTTGACGTGTACCTATGATGAAAATTACAGGCCTCTCTCATCTTTTTAAGTGGGAGAACTTGCACAATTGGTGGCTGACTAAATACTTTTTTTCCCCACTGTATATACTTATTATGGACACAGTATGCTTACATTATTAGCTATCTTTGTTATTATTTGTTGTTATTTGTTATTAGTCCCATCCTTCAACTCTATTCAATACCTCCCATCTATCTCTTAACACCATCCATATAGGATTTCTATTTGCCATATATATTTCAACCGTACTGTGATGTTTTACAAAAGTTCTGAACCTTTCTATTCTCATTGCTTCTACAGATTGTGAATTAAAAATAAACATCTTTGCTAAAAGTATTATTATATTATTGATTGCTTGACTATGACTTTTCAGATCACCCAGTAATGCTATCTGCAAGGTTAGTTCCAGGTAAATATTGCAATCCTTTAGCCATTCCTGGACCTGTGTCCAAAAACAAGCTACAAATGGACAGAACCAAAACAAATGATCTAATGATTCTGTCTCTTCACAGCAAAATCTGCAGAGCTGGGAAGATTGTATCCCCCATATAAATAACATTCTATTGGTAGCAAGAATTTTATATAATAATTTAAATTGAAAGATTCTAATTTTTGAATCCGGTGTCGTTTTGCGTGTCAGTTCATAAACACTATGCCATGGGATCGGTACGTCAAAGATCTCTTCCCAACTATTTTGCAATCTATATGGGACGGCTGTCAATCCTTTGGTCCTTAAGTGAAACTGATATACTTTTTTATTTATCACAGTTTTCCTTAACCAATTATGTTCTTTAATGCAAGGCCGACAGACAAGTTCCTTACTTTCTCCCCCTTCCACTTTCCTCTTCCACTTTTGCGGTAAGGCTGCAATTATTTGGTTGTAATTTTGGGTAGAGCAGACATTTCCATATGTTTTTGATAGCTGCATGTGCGACATAACTCCACCAGTCCTACCGATGATATCATTTACGAAGATTATACCTTTTTTAAACATTCTGTCAAAAAATAAAGTTTTTTTGTCAATTAGTATATTTGAATTTAACCACAATATTTGTTGCATTATTTGTTCTGTCGTTTCTGGAGGATTAAATTGAAATTGCAACCAACTTTCTATGGCTTGTTTTAGAAATAGTGACATTTGGGAGATTATTTCCTTTTCAAATAACTGAAAGTGAGAGGTTGTAATCTGAATAAAGGGAAAAAGGCCTTTCTTGAACATTGGGTGAGACAATCTTACTAATTTGCTTGAGAACCAGTTCGGATTTAAGTATAACTTTTGGATGACTGAAGATTTTAGTGATAGGTCTAATGCTTTAATATTTAATCATTTCTGTCCTCCGAATTCATATTCATTATATACAGGGACCTTTTCTTTGTCATTTACTGATAATTGTCTCTTCAGAGAAAACTATTTAAATTCCTTGGACGGAAACAGAATGAGAGATGAATATGGATATGTAAGTGATATGTAAGTGAATGCCTCTCATCTCTCAGTCACGCTATCTTTGCTTGGCTTGGCTTGTTTTTCTTGTGCCTCCTCGTCTCTGTGACTCCTTTCCTCATCCTCAGGGTGAACTCTGGCCCTTGTCCATCTTCATCACTCTCTCTCCCTTTCCCTTCGTCATCCTCCCTGTCCTTCCTCCCTCGACCTCCTTCTTCCTCATTCCTCCTCATCCTCTTCCTCCCTCATCCTCCCTCATCCTCCATATCCTTCTTCATCCGTCCCCTGCCCTCTCTCATCCTCCCCGGCCCCCCTCATCCTCCCTCTACCTCCCTAGTCGAAAAGAGAGGGATGAGGCTGGATGCTAACCCTGACTATACACACCAACCCCATTAGGGGTTGCTCAGTGTGGCGTCCAAGTCATTTTGGACATGGGAGGAGATATTTGCTGGTAAAGGACCCTGGGCGAAGCCCAGGCAGGAGAGGATCAACGACGACATCAACGGTGCCGGCCAAAGAGGAAGCCCGAGAAGCAGCCCCAATAAAAAAAATTGGGGGGGCTCACGGGGTGGACGACGAGGCAGCAGGAGGCCGGGAAAGGGCTGACTAGAGAGGACGAGGCCACTATTCTAGAGGTCCTCCAAGACCTGCGGATCGAGAGTCTGAGAGAGGAGGCCACCACGTTACGGGAGCTGTTTGCTCAGAGGGAGCAGGAGTTATCCGTTCAGAGGGAGGCGCTACAGGATGCTCAAAGGGAGAAGGAAGTAGTGGAGGCAAGGAGAGAGGAGCTGGTCAGGCAACAGAAGGAGCGTGGGTTCATAGAGGAACCTAGGTATGCGGAGATACTGTGCCAGCGCCCCGCACGTATCGTGCGAGAGTGGGCATCCAGCCAGGACGGGTTGTGCCGGCTCAACGCTCCTGGTCTCCAGTGCGCCTTCACAGCCCAGTGCGTCCTGTGCCAGCGCCCCGCACATGTCGTGCGAGAGTGGGCATCCAGCCAGGACGGGTTGTGCCAGCTGTACACTCCATACCTCCAGTACGCCTCCACGGTCCAGTATATCCTGCTCCGGTTCTACGCACTGTGTCACCAGTGCGCCTCACCAGCCCGGTAAGCCCCGTACCTGCTCCCCGCACCAAACCAGTGGTGCGTGTATCCAGTCCGGTACGGCCCGTGCCAGCTCCTCGCACCAAACCAGTGGTGCCTGTCGCCAGCCCGGTACGCCCCGTACCTGCTCCCCGCACCAAACCAGTGGTGCCTGTTCCAGCACCGGTCAGCTGCTCCACTCCGGAGTCAGAGCAGTCCGCTCCACCGGTGCCTAGTCCAGCTCCGGTCAGAGGATCCACTCCGGAGCCAGAGCAGTCCTCTCCACCGGTGCCCGGCCCAGCTCCGGTCAGCGGTTCCACTCCGGAGCCAGAGCAGTCCGCTCCACCGGTGCCTAGTCCAGCTCCGGTCAGCGGCTCCACTCCGGGGTCAGAGCAGTCCGCTCCACCGGGGTCCAGTTCAGCTCCGGTCAGCGGCTCCACTCCAGACCTGGAAGTCAGCCCCTCTCCAGGGTCGGGGCCTCCCACACCAGGGTCCAGACAGGGCTTGGTGCATCACGGGAGTATTGCCGATCCAGGCCCAGACGTCAGCCCCTCTCCAGGTTTCGGGGTCTCCCACACCAGGGTCCAGACAGGGCTTGGTGCATCGTGGGAGGAAGGAGAGGGGAAGCATCGCACCGAGGTCCAGACTAGACCAGGGGCGCAACGGGGAGGCAGAGAGGGAGAGGTTGTCACGCCCGGAGCCGGATCCGCCTCCGAGGCGGAATGCCCACCCGGACCCTACCCTAATGAGTCAGGTTGGTGCGGCCGGAGTACGCACCTTTGGGGGGGGTACTGTCACGCCCTGACCTGGAGAGACTGTTATTCTCTAGGTAGTTTGGTCAGGGTGTGAAACTCTATGTTAGAATTTCTATGTTTAGGATCTAGATGTGGTGTTTCTATGTTTGGCCGGGTGTGATTCCCAATCAGAGGCAGCTGTCTTGCCTACCTTAGTTGTGGGATCTTGTTCCGTGTTTAGGCTTGTATGTGTATAGCCGTAGGACTTCACGTTACGTTGTTTCTTGTTTTGTTTATTTAGTTTAATAAACATGTACGCTTTTCACGCTGCACCTTGGTCTGACCCGTCTCTCAACGTTCGTGACAACCATATGAACTATTATTACTATCCAAGAGCGCACAGATTCTTCTGCTTTTCCATTTTAGGATTTAGACCAGCACAAATAACACAAAATGTAAAACAGCATATTGTGATTTTGGTGGGTGTGTTAGAAATGGAAAAACTGCATGCATAACGTAGGTTGTATGTATAATCCTAGGTCAACTCCAGTAGAATGAGAAACACACTTAACAGACTCAAAACAAGGAAGCCATGCCTAAATGCATCTGTGTATTAACACCCTTCTTGTCAATTTAACAGGTCCATGTTGCTGCTGTCAGTTGTGAGAAGCACATTTACCACTGCATTCAGTCAACCCCAGAATAAAAAAAGGAAGAGGACAGCGTTACACAGGTGTAAAAAAGGTAGCAAAAACAGTACACACAACACTTTAAAATATGTTACTGAGTCTAGCTATTATCAAATCAGGAGAAGAACAAGTGAAGGAAGCAGCATTTGAAAAATGGGTGACGGTAGGGTGGGTTTATAGAGATAAGATGGAGAGTTCCAAAGTGTCCGAAGTTGAGGGACCTTGGGGCATAAAATGTATAGTGTGGAATAACGGGTAGCTAGAGAGATGGTTTGCCATGGAATAACCATAAAATGGGGTGCTGGTGTGCTTCTGCACCCCTTTAAGGTTGTTGTCATACATATCCGGCCCATGTCCAGTCATATTCGGGGTCTCAGCGTGTGTCCCTCGACGTCATTCCGTCTCAGTTGCAGCATTGAAATCGTGGTCTTCGTGTGTCTGGGAATCACAGCATTAAAGACGATGAGTGATCACAGCATTTCCACAAATTAAGCATTGAGGACATCATTTGGTTGACATGGTGATTTACACTATGTCTACTGTGTGTGAATGATGGAAGAATCTTACCCCAGCTGTAGCTCCATTTCAGTGTGTGGTCACTTAGGCCTGTACATCAACCAGTACTGGGACCATTGGAGACTTGGGATGCTTGCACTCAAAATGCTGCTTTAATGTCTTTGGGTCTGCATCTGTAAAGGTCAAGTACAAAATGGAAGAAGTTAACAATCTGTGGCTTAGATTGAATTCAAAGTTGACAGAAATGATAAACTAAGCAATACGATGCAACAAACTACTACACATATGAAAGACTGTACCACACAGGCCAGTACAATAGCCTACACATGGAGAAGAACCTAAAGGTACATACAGTCCCAACCAATACTACTCACCCACGACAGACAAGGCAGGTGTGAACCAGTCCTTGGCTGCAGTCTTCTGGTTCACAGCTGCTTCCTTCTTCTTAGCAGCTGCCGCCTTGGCATCAGTCAATAAGTTCAAGTTCAACTTGAGAGTGGAGCATGCATTATATCAATACGCCCCCCCCCACACACACACCCCAATTGTACCCAAAATACAGAATACTGACTTAAAAGGGTGGACAGCTCAAGATCTGAAAGGCAGGAGTGTGTATAAACTTTTGTTCCAGCCAAGCCCATATCTAATTACAGATCATAGCCTATCACCGTGATTCGGTATGTTGATTATTTAAGTCACCATAGCAGGTAGGCCTACTAGCTATATTAATGATCTACTGTCCAGAAGGTAACAGCAAACATATCAATGTTTTCCCTCAGTAAAGTAAGCACACTGTTGACTCAAGAGAGGATGCTAATTAGTCCATCTCTGAAACCTCTCAAAAAGCCAGACTAAAATAATACAGCTAGCTAGGGTAGCTACAAATGAAGTAGTACTTGAAGTAGGCTACCCACCCCTCATCCAAAGACACAAACAAACATTATCAAGAACGCCTAGCCCTAGCTTCAGCATCTAAGCTAGACTGTTGGTTTATAAAAGCCAAAGAAAGATGTACTTGTTTTTATGAATTTCTCATGCATTTAAATGGCTAGAAAAATAGACGGCTAATGAAGCCATCTAGCCAGGCTAATGT
Source organism: Coregonus lavaretus (assembly GCF_964263955.1). Taxonomy (NCBI): domain Eukaryota; kingdom Metazoa; phylum Chordata; class Actinopteri; order Salmoniformes; family Salmonidae; genus Coregonus; species Coregonus lavaretus. Next base: position 44,557,795 of record NC_139999.1, read on the forward strand.
TGCTTACAAGCTAACCATGAGCTCGCTATCTAGCAGGCATTTTCAATTTAAAACTTGCCTAAGACAGTTCACAGAATTGTCAATTTAAACAACTATAGCCAATTTATTAATTACTAGATTTAGCTAACATTAGATGGTTAATCCAGAGATTCTTAGCTTTGCCTCGATTCGGCAATCTCGTCCAGATCATCATGGCCCTGGTGAGTGACGTGAAGCTTGAGACAGGCATTTGTAGTTCTGTATGATAGCCACATTATCAGCTAATTAGCGTTTCATTTTGGGCGTGGGGGGTAAATACAGGCAAATATATTGATAAAAGTCACCTTGTCTGAGAGAGATCTACACTGTTATCAAAATGTCAAGCCAGGGTAAGCCTACACGAAACAAAGCCCTTATTTAAAGTGTTTCTAACATCCACAATGGATGAAATGAATGGTGGTAAAACGATTGGAACCATTTCCGTGTTTGACCGCTAGGTTTTATGGGTATTATGACTCATGCTGTGGTAGACTATACTCAGTGATCAGACACAAATGTGTGTGTGTGTGCGTGTGTGTGTGTGTGTGTGTGTGTGCACTGTAAAACAGACCTGCCTAACTCATTAAAGAAATTGGGTAGTGGCCACTCAAGCATCCCCAACGGTCAGTAGAACTCAAATCATATGTGGTACTCAGTCAATAATATCACTTAATGTTTTTGAGTAATGTTAACAAATATAAGGTTGTTGAGTAAATACAACTTTATTTATTTGTGTTCGGCTAATATTAAGTTATTGAGTTTTTGCAAGTTAAGATTATTTAATAGTTTAATGTCAATCCAACATTCGAATAAGTTGTTCTTACTAGATTCCATTATGTTTTACGTCTTTACTTAAAACATTAAAGTAGTAGTCGGACACATTGGTATGTGATTTTAAAAAAACTTCATTTATCTGGTTTGTGCTGGTATAGAATTATTAAATTGTTGCAATTTCTCTCAACTTAAGAATTTTCAGTTCTTACAACTACTTGCCACTTGGCTCTGTTTGTAAAGAATTGTGGCTAATTCAATTTGATTTTACTTTATGATACTTTTACACATGTTTGAAGAAACAAAAAGTATATTTCTAAAATAGTATTAAGCATTTTGTTGTGCTATGAGGTCAAATGGATCATGATGAACGGATATAAAACCGTGGAGCAAATTGACGTTCAATAATGAGACATTCCCACCATCAACAAGGTCGTGCATCTGTGACGGCCGCTGTTTGGTGCGACGCAGACCCAGTGGAGAGTGTGGTCCCACTGGGCACAGACGTCAATTCAATGTCTATTTCACGTTGGTTCAACTTAATTTCATTTAAATGAAACAATGTTGATTCAACCAGTGTGTGCCCAGTGGGGTGAAACAGAGAAGACTCTCTGTCCTGCTGAGTTTTGATGCAGTCAGTTATCCCGTGAGAGCTTTTGTCCCGAAACCATTACGGTGTTTTAGGTGCCAAGCTGTTGCAGCAGTGTGTAGGAGAGAGATTCCTAGATGTGAGAAGTGTGCAGGAGGACATGAGACAAAGGAATGTGTAGTATCGGTGGAAAAAGTTGTGTGTGTTAACTGTAGGGATACCCATGGTGCTGGAGATCAGAAGTGTTCGATAAGAGAAAGGCAGGTTGAAGTTGCCAGGATCAGAGTAGTATAGAAGGTGTTGTATGCTGAGGCAGTGAAGAGAGTAGTAAAGGAAGATTGGTCCAGGGCGAGGGATCCTAAGCGGAGTCCTGTGAGTAGGCCGAGGCCAATAGAGTGTGATAGGAATAACATGTGCTTCAGTAAGATTTTAATGGGTGTAGGGTTAGTTGGTAGGGTAATATTTCTTCCCCTTTTCCTGTCCTTTTTCCCTTCCCTTTTTTGTGTCAAAAAATGTAATGAATTCACACTCCAGTACAGGAAGTGGCGGTGTACGAACCTTTCAGTTGGTTGTGATCTGCCAATACACATTTAAAGAAGACGAAGAACAAGTTTGCATGTGCCACTCTTAATGACAGAGACTAATGAAGAATCCTGCTATGACTGCTAAGGTGAGTTAAAATGACAAATCGTTGAATACATAAAACAATATTAAACATTAAGACATGACCACTGAAAATTACTAATCAGAACTACTACTTACACTTGAAAAAAAATGAGTAATGAAGGTTAATAATTTAAGTAGAAGGGACCCTACATTTTTATGTTCACTACAACAATTATTCATGTTTAAGTAACTTAAATCGTTATAACTCAGAATACATCATGCAAATGAGTGTCAAAAAGTTAATAAAACACAAAACAGTTAATTATTTACAACTTAAAAAGATAACCATATGGGTGGTGATGTCACTTTATTACTTTAAGTATTGAACACTGGAATACTTTGATTTGAGTTACTCGAATGATTCTAGGCAATGGATTTCCACAAACGATTTGAGTTAGCAGAACTTATTACGTTTTACAATGTGTGTGTGGGTGCTGTTCTGTTCTTCATACTCTGCTCTCGCTATCTCTTTCTCTGCTCCTTGCTCTCCTCTCTCTCTGTTTTCCTCTTCCCAACACCCCCACAAATCAACATATAAATGGCTGAATTTCTAAGACATGCATCAATAGCAGGAATCTTCACCACACACACACTCATAACCAAGAACGCCAGCACTGTAAACATTTCTTGAGGACACACACTCACGCTCCATACAAATTCAAAATATATTTTTGTACACACACCCACACACATATTCATACACTCACGTGCATATAAGCACACACTTTCCTTACAGTTAATACAGTTAAGGTTGTCATTTAGTCATCGAGCAGACGTTGGTATCCAGGGCAACGCGCAGTCAGTGAGGGGCCACAGAAGATGAGTCAGATGTAATCAAGCCTACATCCATCTCTCATCTATCAATCTCTCCATCTTTCTATCATCTCTCCTTCTCTCATCCATCCATCATCTCTATGCCTGCCTGTTTATATTAGTACACAGCGCTGCTACAGTGAACTGGTTATTCAGAGTGTGTGTGTGTGTGGTGTGACGTGCACACATCCGGGAGCAACATAATGTATACAATATCTGTCCTGGTACTGCATACAATATCGTTGTTCATATGTGAGCTTCTTCCTATGTTCAATTGGGGAGAGAAGGGTTCCCCCCTCCAGCTCATGTTGCTTGTACAGAATAAACAGCTTCTGCAGCCATACCCCCGCACCAGAGGGAGAGAAAGAGGGGGGAGAGCAGGAGGGTGGGAGAGTGGTGAGGGAGGGATAACAGGAGATTCAGGAGAGAGAAAGAGAGAGGGTGGGAGATTCAGGTGAGAGAGAAAGAGAGAGTGTGGGAGATTCATGAGAGAATTATGAAGAAAAGGAGGGAGATGGAGAGGGAGGGAGGGAGATCGCGTATGAGAACCTCTATTAGACAGACAAGAATCTCCCTCCATCTGAGGAAAACTTTGCAGGGGGAGGGGGCAGGATACCCCTCTCCTCTCCTCTACACCCTAGTCTCGCCATGTGAGAGGTGACCAATCACAGTGTGTGTGTGTGTGTGTGTGTGTGTGTGTGTGTGTGTGTGTGGGTGTGTGTGTGTGTGTGTGTGTGTGTGTGTGTGTGTGTGTGTGTGTGTGCATACATTAACAGTCCAGCTGGGTTACTATGCAAGAGGGGGTGGAGCCTCAACACAAGGCTGGCACAGAAGGAGGGAGGGAGAGCGGCAGGGAGAGAGAGGGAAGGAGAGAGAGTGTGATAGATAGAGGGAGGGGGTAGAGAGGGAAGGAGAGCGAGTGTGATAGATAGAGGGAGGGGGTAGAATGAGGGAGAGAGATTGTGTGTGTGAGAGGGTGAGAGAAAGAGCGAGTGAGGGAAAGAGTGGATAGAGAGCTGAGAAGAAGAGAGTGCTGAGATCTTCTCTGTGTCAGTGGGAGCTGCTTCTGTCACTCTGGGTGTTAGCAGAGGCTGCCTCTGGTAGGGAGAGGGAGAGAGAAGTAGAAAGAGAGAACAAGGGAGAAACAGAGAGCGCGAAGGAGGAGAGAGAGATAGAGAGAGAGGGAGGAGCACAAGGATCTATCCTGGATACTTCGTCACTCTTTCTCCTCCTCTTCCTCTCATTCTCCGGACTCGTCTTTAGAACAGAGGGAAACCTCAGACTCAGTGCTCATCCGTTGCCGTGGCAATGGGCTGTCGGCTCTCAGGGCCGTGGTTCGGCGATGGATTGGGGGTTAGTGTACACCCTTCTAAATATGTGTGTGTGTACATGCTTTCGTGCGTGCGTATGTGCATCTATGTGTGTGTGTGGCGTACCTGTGTGGATGGGATTTATGGATAGAGGCAGGGTTGTGGTGATGTGTTGGTGTCATGTAGATGATCAAGGAGATGGAGAATAACGGAACAGAATACACACCATGACATGATGCCTGCTGTGTGTGTGTGTTTGTGTGTGTGCACGCTTGCATATGTGTATGCGTGCATGTGGGCGTGTGAGAATACAGAATAAGAGATAGATGGTATATTATAATAAGAGAAATGTCATATGTGTGTGAAAGAGTTCTTCTATCTTCTAGAGAGATTGTGTCTACAGACAGATCTGTTCTGCTGTCTCTGTTCTAGCAACATTCAGCTCTGTGTATTATAGTGAGGCTCTGTGTGTGTGTACGTTCATGTGTGCGTGAGTGTGTGCGTGTGTGCATGACAGTGTGTGTGGGTACAGTTGTGGGTGTGTGTGGCAGCCTCTTGTGACCAGCGTTGATGATTACAAGGAGTGACAGCCTTGCCCATCCAATACCACTGAGAGCTGTGACTCTGTCTCTCTGTCTCTCCACCTCTCTCTTTCGCTTGATCTCTCTTGCTTTCTCTGTCCCCTCTCCTCCTCTCTCTTTCACTCTTCCCCTCCTCTCTTTCTCAATCCTCTCCCCTCTCTCCCCTCCTGTCTCTCACTTTCTCTCTATTCACTTATCCTATTTACCTTACAAATTGTCTCTCTCCACATTTCCATCTCTACTGTTCATCGTCTCCTCTCCTCTCCTCTCCTCTCCTCTCCTCTCCTCTCCTCTCCTCTCCTCTCCTCTCCTCTCCTCTCCTCTCCTCTCCTCCCACTTTCTCTCTATTCACTTATACTATTTACCTTACATTTATCTCTCTCCACATTTCCATCTCTACTGTTCATAGTCTCCTCTTACCATAAAAAAGGTAGTATGTTACCGTACCGTATTTTACAGTATCCAATACTGTTACTGTAATATTTCTTACTATTGTTTTTACTGTAATTTACCGACAACTGGCTGCCTGTACGTTAATGTAAAACAACAGTACAGTGCGTTACTGTAATATTTTTACAGTAAATGTAATGAATGAATGAATTGATTAATTCCTTAACTAATTGAGGGGAGATGGGGTTTGTATTTTACAGTATTTTACCGTAATTGCATGGGATTGGTGCAAGCAGATTGGCTGCTAGGTAATGTGTTTACATATTACAGCATATCAATGAATACCAGTTTGGAAGCCTTTGTTAAGGGCCCTTAAAAAGCCCACATTTTGGCTTTTATATCACTTGTACTGCTAGAGACCTATTAACAAAGGCTTCCAAACTGGCAGTGACTAGAGGGCAAAACAGACCAAAGGACATGGCAAATACTCAACCATTAAATGTTTGAGACTTGCTGCCACTCCAATCTGTCCCCTATACACATTTAATTGTTGGGGCACTACTACCACATATCAGTTGAAGGTGCACTATGCAGGAATCGCTCCACCATTTCCTAGATGCTAAAATTCTAATAGTTTGCCTAATTTCAGTTTATGTGACAAAACAAAAAAGTTTAGTATAGAGAATCATTGTGTCATCTAAACCACTGCGAAATATATTTTCCATAACCAAAAATATTGTATTTTCAGCTTTTTTAAGCTAGTGTACGAAACCAAATTAAAAGACACAAAACAAAACTTAAGAACGGGACGCATAGAAATAGCGCACATAGAACAGATCTACTGCTTCTTAGACTTGCTTTCAATGGCAATGACAGATCTATAACTCACACTTGTATGTGAATTTGGTCGGGTCACCCATAAAGTTACATATTGCAGCTTTACATTGGTGCAGCACTCTCACAAATGTAGCCTCTTACAAGGCACGCCTCAAAATATGTTAATGAGCCAGAAACAATACCATGCAACAACTAGTGATCAAAAGGTTTTTGGCGTTCCAAAAATACAGTATGGTAATGTATTCTGTGGGGTGGAATTACAGTACAATTAGAAATAAAGCAATTCTTTACTTGCCCACAACATTTTCCCACAATGCACCATCATTTACAATATGCTGCTGTATAATGCTTCACAGTATTTTAATGTTGATAGATGTACAACTTTACCGTCTAAATCACAGTTTTCCATTAAAGTGTAATATTCGGTATAATTAATTTGTAAATCATATAAATGTTGTTTGGTTGATTCACTTCAGACCTTGATGCCGCTCAATCCGATCACTCACAGTTGTTTAAAAAAGTTGCCAGTTGCTAATCCCACAATGCTGTGTGGTTACAGTAGTGTACTGTTAAACCAAAGTTTCTTTGGAATTTACGTTATCATTAACTGTTCACGCCTAATTTCACCCAGAGTGCATTACCATTTACAGCAATTTACTCTAAATAATGAATACGGTACTTTATTGTTAGTGTTATTGTATAATACTGTAAAAACAATAAGATTGTTTCGCAGTGCAGTCTCCTGACTCTTCACCCACAGAGCTTCTCTGTACAGATGGCATTTTATATCACTGCACATGGCGCACATTAAAAGGCCGCCATAATCCTGCCATTGTGTGTGTGTGTGTGTGTGAGGACAGTGGATTGCATGGATAAAACCATTAAATTATATCTGTCTAGCTTTGTCAAATGTGTGAGTGTGTGTTTGTGTGAGTGTGAGTGTGTGTGTGTGTGTGTGTGTGTGTGTGTGTGTGTGTGTGTGTGTGTGTGTGTGTGTGTGTGTGTGTGTGTGTGTGTGTGTGTGTGTGTGTGTGTGTGTGTGTGTGTGTGTGTGTGTGTGTGTGTGTGTGCGTGCGTGTTACAGCATGCCTCAGATAAGGCTGGATGTGTGCTTGGCTGGGTATCTCCTCATGGGGTTAGCATGTCAGGAAAATCAGAGGAGGTGAAAGTGGCTCCAGATCATGTCGACACACAGATGCACAAACAAGCTCTAGCTCGTATACACAAACACGCAACTGCAAATCACAAACACACACGCTTCAATTGTAAATACAACACATTTTACAGTTACACTCACAGAGATAGACAACACACTCATACACAGTGCTCTCTGCAACCTTCACAGTAAATACATGTATTGCTCTCTCTCTCTCTCTCTCTCTCTCTCTCTCTCTCTCTCTCTCTCTCTCTCTCTCTCTCTCTCTCTCTCTCTCTCTCTCTCTCTCTCTCTCTCTCTCTCTCTCTCTCTCTCTCTCTCGCTCTCTCTCTCTCTCTCTCTCTCTCTCTCTCTCTCTCTCTCTCTCTCTCTCTCTCTCTCTCTCTCTCTCTCTCTCTGTAGTTCTGTGTGAACTGTAGGAGGTGGTGAGTCGTGTAGTTATGAGATGCTGTGTACAACTGTGTCACTCTGGTTGGGTTGGGTTGGGTTATGGTGTGGTTGGCTCACGGCTCTAGTGTCATGGCTCTGGTGCTATGCTTTGCATCGGGTGGGTACAGAGTGCTTCATTTCAGAAGCCAGGTATTGAATTCGAAATGTTTGTTTGTCTTCTTGGGTTGGAACACTGATATGCCCTTAGTTCTCATCTCTCCATCCCCTCCCGTGATTAGAGTGCTCTACAGAGTAGATGAGTCAACTCTGAACCCCCACAATATGTAGCCTGGTGCACTATATGGGGAATATGGTGTCATGTGTCTCTTTGTGTTTCCTCACAGGTCAGTGGGCGGGATCTGAGTCACCTGACCAAACGGGATCTTTCCCACCTGAGCAAACGGGATGCTCTTAGAATCCTGGCTGCCTATGAGCAGCCAATAACACTGCAGATCAAGAGCCAGCGTGGGAGGGGTTATGGCCTACAGGACTGCAGCACGCAGACTGAGAGACAATGGGAGGCTCTCACCCTGCCCCCCCACCTGGCCCTGCGCAGTCTGGGTGTCACAGCACCCGGGACCATGCCCAGGGTCAACCGTGCCTACCAGGACAGGTAGAGTCATAGATAGAGATAGACAGATACACTTCAGCTGTCTATAAAAATTTACTAATATCTTACTCCACTAATTGTTAGATTTGATGACTCCACATCACTCTCTCTCTTTCTCTCTCTCTCTTCTCTCTCTCTTCTCTCTCTTCTCTCTCTCTCCTCTCTCCTCTCTCTCAGACACTACTGCAGCCACATGAGTCTGCCTCGTGATCACCGTGACAACGGGAGATATGAGTACCTACCTAACGCTCCACAAGACACAGAGGAGTTGGATCCACTAGGTTACCAGGTGAGACAAAACACAGACACATGTTCACACAAACACACGCCTACATATCTGTACATATCTACCTCAAAAACTCCAGTATATCTGCACATTGTAAATGTGGTACTGGCACTGACCCTGTATAGCTTCCTCTCTTATTTCTTATTTCTCGTGTTTTCTGTATTATATACACTACCAGTAAAAAGTTTTAGAACACCTACTCATTCAAGGGTTTTTCTTTATTTCTACTATTTTTTTACATTGTAGAGTAATAGTGAAGATATCAAAACTATGAAATAACACATTTGGAATCATGTAGTAACCAAAGAAGTGTTAAACAAATCAAAATATATTTGATATTTGAGATTCTTCAAATAGCCACCCTTTGCCTTGATGACAGCTTTGCACACTCTTGGCATTCTCTCAACCAGCTGCATGAGGTAGTCACCTGGAATGCATTACAATTAACAGGTGTGCCTTCTTATAAGTTAATTAGTTGAATTTATTTCCTTCTTAATGCGTTTGAGCCAATCAGTTGTGATGTGACAAGGTAGGGGGGTATACAGAAGTTAGCCCTATTTGGTAAAAGACCAAGTCCACATTATGGCAAGAACAGCTCATGATTCCATATGTGTTATTTCACAGTTTTGATGTCTTCACTATTATTCTACAATGTCAAAATAAAGAAAAACCCTTGAGTAGGTGTGTCCAAACTTTTGACTGGTAGTGTAAATATTATTTGTTATACTATTTTGATATTGATTACTGCCCTGTTTTGTAGAGTTTGAAAGCTAAGCATTTCACTGTACATGTGTATTTAACAATACAACTTAAACACACACACACACACACTCACACAGACACTTTGACAAACTGTCACTTAGTAGTAGGATACCACAGGTAATGTCATAAAGCTTTTCCTTTGGTTTTGTATGAACAATAATCACTTGATGTTGTCAGCCAATGCCATACCCTATAATTAAGTCTACTGTATGTGGGTACTCTGTCTGTGATTGGACCACCATTCATCACTCAGTACCTGTAGTAGAGACAATCAATCCATCAGTAGTGTTAAATCCTGCACCCCACTCATTATTGGCATTGATATAACTTCCTGTGTTGTAGACAGGTGATTATAATTAGCCAAGGTAATTAGCCCATTGTACTGTATGGTACAGTACATGTGACGCAAGGAACTAGACCTCATGTGGGTTTAGTAGTGGGTTGTATGGCTCTGGAGGTGAGATTGTACGCAGTGCTCTTTGAACAGGGGACTGCACCTGGGAGAAACATATAGAGAACAACAGATACTGCACTAGAGGAGGTTCAGAGCTTACTTCTCCGGGGTGTGTGTGTGTGGGGAGAACGAAACCGTAAACATCCTGATAGCCTCTTTGATTGAATAGGGCCCAAGCTCTTCCAATGAGTTGTGTCTGAATCAGGGCCAATGTGCAAATGACCAAGTCCAGCCGTCTAGTCCATATTGCATCCCTCTTGAAGGAAAAGCACCCTTAGAGTTCGCTGATCAAGGCTTTGATGCACTTTTATTTTCCAGAGTGGCTGACTATGTACTATAGTGTAGATCAGGGCTGTACAACGATGCATTTTTCAAAATGGAGCAGCTTCCCTCAGCCAACCCAATCTGGAATTATTCATGCTGCCGACAAGCATTAGGGACCTGAGATGGAACTATAGACACACACACACACACACACACACACACACACAAGCAGGATTGCTCAGGCACAAACAGCCAGGGTGCTTTTATGCTGCATAAATAAAAGAATAATAACCAAATCAAAAACGGATCATATTTACATCTAAATCATCAACACATTTGTCATCAAACACATACAAACACAACACATACAGTATATACCCAAACACACTCAGTGAAGCACACACACCCATGTGCACACGCTCACACAATCATAAACAGCGCTCACGTGTTCAGCGGGCTGAATGTGAGCTGCACCTAATGAAATCCCCTTGGAGAATGGAAGGATGCTCAGCTTAGGATACAGAGGGAAAAACACACTCCTCTCTCCCATCTACAAACATACTCGTTTACTGTCTACAGCACACACTGATGCACATACTGCTGCCAGACACAACCTACAGTTCAGTGCAGTAAATCTGTATTGCAGACCTACAGCATGTAATGGACTTGCATTAACGCCCACATTTAATAATCAGGGTCCAGATTCACAAAACACTTCTTACGCAAAAACTTAAGAAGCTTCTTAAGAAGGTTTTGTGAATCTGGGCCCAGGACTTTTGATAACAAAGGGATATTTAGGGGGCTTTTTTTTAAGAGGCTTGATCGCTCCAATATAATTATATTAGAAAATTGAAATTGCATAACCAAAGTTCTATAATTAGCATTTTTTTAAAAATCAGATGCTTGTTTATTCACGTAAACATATATTATTCATAGTTAGTTAAACATTGATTAACCGCTCGCTCTCTCACTCTCTCTTCTCCATCCCTCCCTCCATCCCTCCCTCCCTGGGGACCTCTCTCTCTCCAAGGACCCGGAGCTGGCCAGTCGTGTTCCGAGGGATCAGAGCTGTCTGATTGGCTGCTGCAACAACCTAGAGGAGCCCAGCAGTTACCACAGTCAGGTGTGTGTATGTGTGTGCGTGCTTGCGTGTTTGTGGGTGTTCATGTCTGTGTGTATGTACTGTATTGCTGCATACTGTGTGTTATCACTAACCTCTCTCTCTCATCTTCAGACTGAGGATGAGGACTATATGTTGGAGAAACCTCTGGGCTACCTGCCACTCCACCATGAGCTGGACAGCGGTCTGGGCTGGACCGATGGTAGCCTGCACCAGGGAGACCTTTCTGGCCTGGAGACAGAGGAGGGGGGTCTGGAGGAATGTCACCCCAGGGGAGGGGGCCTGGTGGTCAGTGGAGGAGGGGGTGGAGGTGGAGGGTCTCCATCCTCTGAGTCCTTCATCTCGTCTGAGCTGAGTGACTCAGGGTTCTACAGCGTGAGCACGGGAGAGTTCCGCCGCTTCCAGAGGCTGTTAGAGAAGCGTATGCGCCTGTACAACGATCGTCTACACCACCAGAGGGAGGTGTGCGAGCGGGAGCGCCGCGACAGCTGCCAGAAGAACCACAGAGAGCTGCTTGAAGCCATCCCTGAGGCACTGACCATGCAGCCCCAGCACTCCTGCCCCACACCTGGCCTGGCCGCTCCATCCATTGGCCCTCCACCCCGCGGACTCTTCAGGTAGGGGTTTATCACCAGACTATTATCATTATGATTGTCATAGTTTTCCATGATAACATGATCCATAGCCATCCAAATCCTATCTTCAAAGTATCCTCAGTCCAGTGTTGAACGATGATGATGCATGTTGTTCACCACTTTATCATCTCATGTATAACTTCTGTTGTCCTCTGTGTCTTCAGGGTGTCGTCCGTCCAGTTCCGGAAGGCAGATCGTCCCTGTCTGAGCAGACACAGCTCAAGCAGCGGCTCCCTCTTCAACCCTCACCACGCCCCTGTGCCCCTCTCTGCCCATGCCCCTGTCCTCTCCACCTGCAGTACCCCCTCCGGCCACCGCAGGCCGCCACCTCCACTGCAGCACCAGGGCTCCAGCTCAATGGGGCAGCTGCGGAGAAGCAGAACCCTGCACCACCGTGGCCCACCCCAGGAGCGTGTCAGACGGGCCAGTCACCCGTCATCCCCCTCCTATGCCACCCTGCAGCATTGTGGGGTAGCGCCACCTAGGGGCCTGGAGCTGGGCCCGCCTGAAGAGGGAGAACCAGAACTGGTCCTCACACACCCAGCAGGACTGGCCCTCTCACCCCAGCAACATGCAACCTCTCTGGGGGAACACAGAGGGGCTGTGCCCTTACCCAGGGGACATTACTGCGACAATAGTGCAGGTCGTGATCAGCTGGTTAACGACAGGAGGCAGCAGCAGGAGAGGAGCTTTATGACAGAAATACCAGTGCGGGAGAGGGAGCAAGAGAGAGAAAGAGAAAGAGAAAGGGAGCGTGAAAGAGAGCGAGAAAGAGAGCGAGAAAGAGAGCGTGAAAGAGAAAGAGAAAGAGAAAGGGAGCGAGAGAAAGAAAGAGAGCGGGAAAGACAAAGAGAAAGAGAGAGAGGAAGAGAGGTGCACCGCTTCAGCACCATCAGCCACCCTCCCCAGACATCCATCGACATCCATGAGACATGGCCTAAACCGGCCAATCGTCTGTCCCACCAGGGGTCAGGGGGTGGTGGGGGCCTCTACAGCACCCTGGAGGGCCACACTGGGGTCGGGGCTGGGGTCGGTGGAGGGTCCAGGAGGTGCCCCAATCCTAACCCCAATCCCAACCCTACCCCCAACACTAACCCCAACCATCCTAACCCGAGAGCTGTGAGGAACCAGATTCTTCGCGACCGGGCGTCGCAGCTAGCAGACGAGCGCAGCGGGATGAGTACGGATGAGGAGAGTCAGGAGGTGATGAGAGGGAGGTACTGGAGCCGCACAGAGAGACGGGAGCATGTCCTACTGGCCCGGGAGCAGAAACAGCAACAACAGCAGGCCCGAGGGCAGCAGGCTTACACAAGGCCAGAAGACAATGGAGGATCAGGATCTCTGAGAGAGGCAGGCGTCAACACAAGAGGAGGAGCTATGGGAGGAGGAGGGAGAGGAGTTATTCAAGAGGAAGAGGCTATGTCTGGAAGGGGAGGGTCTTTGGGAGATGGCCGGTGCAGCACGGTGCTGGAGCTCAGCCAAAGGAAGTTGAGTCGTCTGCAGAACAGGAAGCTGTTAGATGATTGGACGACGGTGGAGGAGCTGCTGACTCACGGGACGAGGCTGGGCACCCGAGACGAGATGCCCCTCTGTCCCAGCTCACTACTGACTGTCACTACTGTATAGGGTGTGTGTGTGTGTGTGTGTGTGTGTGTGTGTGTGTGTGTGTCAGTGCATGACCTTCTTACTAACTGAATACTATAACACACTGCAAGTGTGTGTCTGTTACAATCTGTGAGTCTGTGTGAGAGAGGAGCGGTATGTGTGTGTGTGTGTGTGTCTGCACCATGTCTGGCTACCTCATGCTCATGGGGTTTGTGAAACACAATAGAGATAAATAGTAATGGTGTCTTTTTGTAGCCACTAACTCCACCATGGTTTGTATGACAAAACCTATGAGGTAAATTAATGGCGTTTTTGGAGGGGTTTTGGATAAACGCCGAAAATAATGTCTGTGGTAAACACAGGCTTAGGAGATTTTTATTTTGTATTTATTTCACCTTTATTTAACCAGGTAAGCCAGTTGAGAACAAGTTCTCATTTACAACTTCGACCTGGCCAAGATAAAGCAAAGCAGTGCGGTAAAAACAACAACAACAACACAGAGTTACACATGGAATAAACTAAACGTACAGTCAATAACACAATAGAAAATCTATATACAGTGTGTGCAAATGTAGTAAGTTATGTAGGTAAGGCAATAAATAGGCCATAGTGCAAAATAATTACAATTATAATTTCGTATTAACACTGGAGTGATAGATGTGCAGAAGATGATGTGCAAATAGAGATACTGCGGTGCAAATGAGCAAAATAAATAACAATATGCGGATGAGGTAGTTGGGTGGGCTAATTACAGATGGGCTGTGTACAGGTGCAGTGATCGGTAAGCTGCTCTGACAACTGATGCTTAAAGATAGTGAGGGAGATAAGTGTCTCCAGCTTCAGAGATTTTTGCAGTTCGTTCCAGTCATTTGCAGCAGAGAACTGGATGGAATGGCGACCAAAGGAGGTGTTGGCTTTGGGGATGACCAGTGAGATATACCTGCTGGAACGCATACTACGGGTAGGTGTTGCTATGGTGACCAATGAGCTAAGATAAGGCGGGGATTTGCCTAGAAGAGATTTATAGATAACCTGGAGCCAGTGGGTTTGGCGACAAATATGTATGTATGGCCAGCCAACGAGAGCGTACAGGTCACAATGGTGGGTAGTATATGGGGCTTTGGTGACAAAACGGATGGCACTGTGATAGACTACATCCAATTTGCTGAGTAGAGTGTTGGAAGCTATTTTGTAAATGACATCGCCGAAGTCAAGGATCGGTAGGATAGTCAGTTTTACAAGATCTTATACATTTTGTTCTATGAGAATCTTCATCAGCTAACATCACTTTTTGTGAATTTTGAAGAATGTATGTAATAATAAAAGACACATAAATCACATAAAAGCATAATTCGTAAAGGTCATGTAACTGACTGCTATCATCTCATAGAACAAAATGTATAAGATCTCCTAAGCATGTGTTAACCTCAGACCTTATTTTCTGTGTTGATTTCCAAAACCCAATTCTTTCTCCATTCATGTTTCCCATTGGGATGGCTGAACGAACCAGAGGTAACTAATTTCCTGGTTTTAAGACTACAGCTAGCGAGCTCTATACAGTTTCATGTAATTTTGTTGATGTTATCTTTGGGTATTTTTTTAATGTAAAAACGCTGACTGGTGACATTGATGAAACTCTTACGTTTGGACTTTTACGCCTCAACTAAAATCGTGACTGAGATTTCTAAAAGCAATACTGCACTGTAAGAGAATATGCCAGAACACAACTCACGGGACATGAGATAAGATGTCGTCCTACACCGATGCCACTACACAGCTAGTGTAGCACTGTGTTGATTGATAACCACCCCACTCAATCAACGTGTTTTTGACACAGAGATCCAGTTTACAGTCTAATAGGGGGATGGTGTTGCAGTGGGAGATGTTTGTACAGTACCTGATGTGATCGTGTTCAACCTACCTGGTACCCTTGATTGCGCAACAACCAACCCAACCCTCTCCACCCTATCATTGGCTTGACGTTTACATTGCCTGTTTCCAGTGATAGATACTGTAGAGTGGATAGATGGAGTTGGCTGATGCTGAGGCTGGCCAGAGGTTAATGGTAAATAGTTATGGTACTGGAGGTCTCTGCAAGTTAGGGGTCAGTTAAGCCCAGAAAAGAGGCTGCTGTTTTTACAGTTAACCCATATAACCTTGACTGTACAGCAAAGGGACTCTGGCCAGTGGAATGATTGTAAAATGATATATTGGTGTTGTTTTTTATCACAAAGCTGTTATGGAAGGTTACGAATAAAATAATTTATTGTAGTGGTGTAGAGCCCTTCCAGATATAACACTCACAATCCATGTAAACAACAAAAAACTACTTGTTTTTATAATTTGTAAAGAGCTGTGTCTGGCTTTATTTATGGTTTGAAAGGAGTGGACCAGGATTCTGTATATTGTTCTTAGCTGGCTATGTATAGCCATGTTCCTTCTGTATTATTTTATTCTGTACATATTCATTATGGAACGTACGGTACAAGGCTAGGGTACAGGGTGGACAATGGGGTGTCAAGCTCTAGTTGCCGAGGGCCACGATGTCTGTGAAATTATATTTCTCCCTTGATTGATCACTGAAGTCAGATAGATGGGGGTCAGATGTAAAAAATAAAAAAAATAAAAAATGAAGATAAAAAATTATATATATATATATATAAAATAAAAAGGCTTATGTCAGGGCTATGCAGCCCTGTTAACGCAAGGTTCACTGTGGTAGGTACTACTCACACTGTCATTGATAACTTAATGAAAGGCGTGATAATAGGTGTGATTTGCATTGTGCATCATCAGCACTCGTCATTAGTGGCACATGGTGCAATGGGATCACACACCTTGAGTGTTTCTCACACAAATACAGCAAGAAAGACTCGCACCTGCCTGGTGCGTGAGCTGAGAGAGGGAGAGGAAGAGAGAAATGGAAGACAGAGAGGGGGAGAGAGACAGAGGGAGAGGGAAATAAATACTGAGAGAGAGAGCGAGAGAATGGGAGGGAGGGAGGGAGGGAGGGAAGGAAGGAGGTAGGGAGAAAGAGAGCGTGATGGATTCCTTGCATGACTCAAACGCCCGGAATAATGGATGAAAAACGTCAGCATTTATTCCCTCCATCCCCCTCTTCTATTTCTCTCTATATATACTGTATGTGAGGATTATCAAGGCTGAAAATAGCCTTCCTTTCCTGTGAGAAGTGAAATCACACAGGAAAGACGCTTGGGGGGGGGGGACTTGTGATTTAAAGCTCTGCACACTTCTGGTTCCTCTCCCTACTCCCACTATACTGTTTCCCCACAGACTGGGCGCCAAACATCTCCCACACCTTAGCGTCTGTGCAACTCTCTGGTTCTGCTCGTTTTCACTTTTCAGAAGACTCTTTTTGGATATGGTGATGATGTACATGTGGTTGTAATAAAGAGATTTTAATTAGCTACTAAAACCTGTCCAGTATTTGAATTTTGATTCTACAATGTGATCAGATAAGTACATTTAGCTCCACCTAGCCTTCCATAGAGCCTCCTTACCTATTCCATTCCTTCAGATTTTCCTCCAGCCAGTTTGTAAACCGGTTTTATGGAGTTTTTTTTCCACATCCTTGAACATGTGATCCTCCACTCTGAGCTGTCCTACCTGGACCTAACTGATCTGAAGAAACAAGATGGCTGAACACAACCTGGCCTCCCAGGAATTTGGTTCCACCTGTCAACTTCTTTCCCATCAGTGTGTGCATAACTAAAACGAGACAAGTAGAGGGACCCATTCCACCAAATCAATATGGTCAATGTTGATCCTCTGGGTCCTCTGTAGTTCATGTCATGTGACAACAGGCTAGCTAATAAACCCGTTTTGATTATTATAACTTGATGGTCAGTCCTCACTCACTATGATGATCTGATATCTGGAAGGATTTACAGTAAATACTTAACACCCTTGGAAATTTAAACAAACCTAAAATAACACTACATTTCACATATAAATGCACTACAGAATACTACAAACACTCTGCTCAAAACCAAAGTAGTACATTCTATGGGCCACCGTAGCATATGATGTCATTCGAGACTCAGACGTTGATCTGAATGTGACTTCCTGGTTTAAATACTTCTATCCTGTCCCTGGTCTGACTCCAAACTCATGTCGTCAGCAGCAGCACCCACCCATCACCACAACGACAACATGCGATACCACGTCTGGCCAATCGTCTAATGAGCTTGGTCTTATATAACCAGTGTGAATGATGAGCCAGTCAGCCATGCTGAGGAGACGCACCTTCTTCTGCCCATACTAATTCCTTTATTACCCTGACAGCCTATGAGGGTGAACAGCTGTCCACAGACACACATAGACAGAGACAGTCAGACCCATCTGTAATCTTTCCTATAGGCCTATGGTACATTTCCACCTGCAACACTCTGAACATTGGTCCACTCTACCAGATAAGCAATGCACACACAGGGACTGGAAAGGTCTAACTGGCCAGTTGGCTGTTATGTGGTGTCTTTTCTCTGCTCTCAATCCATATTTCTCTCAACGTTTGTTTCTTAAAAAAACAAAAAAACACTGTACATTTGCAGTGGGTATAGGGGCATATATTAACTGACTGGATGACCGCAATCATCAGTTCCATACTCTGTATTATTTACCTGTGTGAATCCTCTTGTTCCTAATCGGTTCCTTTACAAAATAAAGGCAAAATGGAACCCAACTGTGCAGAAGCACAAAATGGAATCCAATGACAGGGAAAAGCTCTTCATTATCACAATCTAGCTCTACCAGGCAGTGAGTGAGGCTGTATCTCACCAGGCACCGTCCTGCTGGGGGATTGGTGTTATAGCAGCGCCATCTTGTGCCACAAACCTGTCATAGCATTCTATCGGTTAGAAAATGGTGCATGACCTGCTTTAGATTGGTGGAGAGGATACTACCATATGTGTTGTAACTGTAGAGACAGGTTCATTGGGTTTGCCTGGGGGGGAATAAGCAGAGTGAGAGATTGTTCTTCCACAGACAATAAACAAATAAAACTAAATAAAAAGTCAGGAGGACTCAATAACACAGTGGTCGAGTCAACAAAAATCTAAATGGTTTAATAACATGTATTAATAAAAAAAACACAAAAAGACAATATGTCCAGAAACGGAGTTAAAAGCAGACCAGTTGGGACACACTCCATGTAATAACTCCTGTATTGTATCTGTACATCAGTCATCCTACAGAGAAAAAGACAGACAGAGAAGGAGAGAAGAGAGGTGATCCTATACTATTATAGACTGTTGCTTCCCTCTTCTCTTAGTTTGTTTGTTACTCATCCAAAACATGTGAAAATGAGAAAGTGTGAATCTGCCACATTGCAGGAGTTCCCAGTCAGAACTCTCACCTAAAACTTGTGACATCATCAGGTCACATACAGCAGTCTTTGATAGGAGGGAGATAATCCAGGTACCCATAGCAGCACAGAGAGAGGATAGAGAGAGACAGCCGGTTGGGAAAGTCAACAGCCTGAGCGATAGAAGGCTGTGATGTCATAATGAGAGTCTTTTGGGGTTGTGGTGAGGGGGTGATGTCATAATGACAGTCTTGAGTGATGTCACAAAAAGAGTATTGATTTTAGGAGTGTAAAAACAGGCCTGTCCTTCCCCCTCCAGAACCACAGGGGGCGATGATGATGGTGCTGGCTCAGTCCAGTCCCCCGATATCATGCTGCTTGTAGGACTGTGAAACCAGGCTCCCTGTTGGAAAGACACCAAGAATATCACACAGAATAGAGAACTCCATGAATAGAATACTTACATGGTTGCCATGGCACCGTAAGGAAGCCTAGGCAGAGAGCTCCTATATATATATATCTCTAAATATGTTTTTCAAGAATGTTTTTATACCAACTTTTTGCTTTCCATTACTTCTTGAGTGTTTCTGAGCTATAATATTTGGTGTCAGTTTGTTTGGCTTGGCTAGCCATTTGAATGATGCACCAGCACCAGCTTTTCCACCTGCCCTGGTTGCATGAACGATGTGGACAACAGTTTGAGGGGTTGAGAGAGGCCCACCTCATAGGGGACTGTTTGCTGACTACTGCCAAGGTGCGGTGGTCTTTCTGGCGCTTATAGCTGCCGAAGCATTACCCAGGTGGGTGCTACACTTTAGTAGCGGACTGTCCAGCCTACCTACAGAGGAGAAATGAACGAGGTACTTGATGAAGAGCTACGGGCCTGTCTAAGTAACTGAACGACACTGCTCTCTCTGTGCCATCGATGCTCCCTCCGATTAAGCTACTGCCCAGCCTTTCTGAACTGCCTGGCTAAACAACACCTTATCATCTGAAGCTATGAAAGACCATTGCCCAAGACCTTCCAGATCTCTACATTTGTTTTGTTCATTTTTACAGAGTCTTTGAGATTGTCTTTGTAATGAAAAGCGCTATATACAACAAATCTATTATTATAACTCACAACATACCTCGTCTGAGATACACTGAGATTATGTCCTTGAACACATTAAATGTTGCCCATCTTACCAGGTACAGAAATTTTTGTGCATCAAGATGAATTTCAAACTTTCCCCAGAGCAGACAGTATTGTCGGTCAACATGAACTAAACACTGAATTCAATACAGAGGCATTTCAGGTATATCATGGCTCTTAGCATAATCATTTTTTTTTAAATGCAACTTGAAAAGAGAGGTGGGCGGTGCATTGGAAAGTAAAATGTGATTAAAAATAAGAAATTCCCTTACTGTCCAACAGCATACAGTCAATTTCTCCTTTTAAATCACGATGCATAGCCTGGTGGGTCATTCCATGTCATTTTAGAAAACCATGACACCCACCATCTCAGATTGTTCTGAAAATCATTTCTGTAGTTCGAAACAGATAAGATTACCATTCCTGCAACCTTATTTTGTTGAAATATAATTTGATCTCTGAGAAATTAAGCAAATTGATTGCACCCAAATTAACAATTTTAATTCATAGCATTCACATAATATTCAATAAATATAGTACCTTACATGCGATATGGACCAAACTTTTTTCCAACACTAGCTTGGTTTCCATTGGCGACATATTTTCATGCGAATATTCTAAAATCCACAAAGAAAAAGTGGTGCGTTTCCACCAAACGGACTTGTTGCAGGTAAAAATAATCAATGTGTGACAACGTAGGTAACACAAAATGTACTTTTATAAGTATAATACAAATCTAAAGTTCACTGTGTTTCCATCGCATTTCAACTCTACCAATAGTTTTGTCACAAAAACTGTTGGGTTAAATAGCAAATGTCCCAACTCTGGTCTCGGCACGTGCGCTCTAGCCAAAAGCTTGCGGGTAGGCTGTGCGTGTAGGCTAGTCTACATGATGAGATTATTACAGATACGAGCGAGAATATTTTTATTTGTCAAAGGCAGTCAAGCATCGATCATCATGTCACCAGAATAAGACCCTCAATATTTATTGGAAAGGAGCATCAAGATCTTCCATGCACTTTCACCATCCTGTGAGTTCATCATAACTTATTTAATCTGTAGTCTAATAAACTGCATGATTTCCCGAGTCGTAGTGGGAGGACCACACACCATAAAATCGCGTGACTCCAAGTTTACTTCGATATGACGGTTATTAAATCAATATTTGCGTATAAAGGCATTTCCACCGCCATTTCTCGCATAATTATTTTTACAGACAAAAAGATCCCACCATGTCGATTTTTATTTATTTTTAATACGATATGACTTTGCTCGTAAAAACTGGATGGAAACGTGGTAAATGAGTAAAACACGAGGAATCCAAAGAAATAGTCAAATGCCACCCACGGACCCCCACACTAATCCCAATCCAACAACGAATATTCAGTATCAGTTCCCTATGTCTGACAAGTAGTATAGAGCTGCGGATCGGAGTATTGTTTCTTCATCCTATGTAATGTATTCTCAGTGAATTTAGTGGATGTTTTTTTTCTTCCACAGTTCAGAGAAATTAGTCATTGAAGTTGTTAGGTTTATGTCCCATCCTATGTCCTGATAATACCAGGTCTGACCACTAGATAGTGCTGTTTCTGCTATTAGGTTATTTTCTTTTTAAAGACTCCCCCACCCCTCAATGTTAAAGGGATAGTTCACCCAATTTACCCTGCTACACTATAGCTATCAGCCATCTGGCATTGCTATCAGCCGTTGAGGAAATGCTTCATTGAAAGCTTCTTCACTGCCCGTGGTGCGCTCGCGTTGCGTCACGTCCAAGGCAGCGTCCAAGCTCAAGAATCGCCAACGTTCAATTCTTGATGGCTGACATGCGTGTTCATTCTATCTTTGAATTGAAATAATGAGAAATAAAGTTGATTTTGGTTGCATATGGCCTTGACTATACACCACTGGTTATTGTACTAAGATGTATGAAGTCAAGAAGCTACTACTACTGCTACTAGCTAGCTACATTGACAAGCTAGGTTCACAACGTAAAACAAAAGCAACTTGTGAAATTAGAGGATGGCACCAATTTAATGAGTACTTGAGAAAAACTGGACAAAAGCTAATGTACTTAGGTATAATTGATGAATATGGTACAATATTAAGCAAAATAGAATAAAGAAGCTCCTCCCCCTCTGCTCTGTATAGCAGGAAAAACGTTACATTGACATGACACTGATGGTAAGGCAAAGCAATGCGTATAGCGGAGCTGAAGAGTCAGCAGTCTATGGACAAGGTATGGCAGCAACCAAAGAACCCATGCTTTGGTTCTGTTTACCTGGCCACTGTTTCAAATGCTAATGTTTTAGCATTTGTGGCACAAATCCAATGTAGGTCAATGGTACCTATATTAGCATTTTTGCGCTTCATATCCAAATCATCTATAAGTAACAGTATTGAGTTACACAATCCATTTTAGAGACTTCAGGATGATTTAAACATGAAGCGTAAAAATGCTAATATAGGTTCCATTGACTTGCATTAGATGCAAAAAAAAAAATATTTGAAAAAGTGGCCAACAAAACCAATGCATGGGTTGCTGTCATACCTTGTCAATAGACTGCTTACAGGCTAAGGAAGCCAATGTCATTGTGTAATTTGGATGAACTATTCCTTCAACATTGAGGGGGGAATGTTCAAACATGTTTCACCTAGTGGTCAGAATCTGATAATATCTAGATGTAGGATGGGACATAAACCTAACAACTTCAATGACTAATTTCTCTGAACTGGGGAAAAAGAACATCACCAAATTTACTGGGAATACATTACATAAGATGAAGAAACAATACTCAGAGCCGCAGCTCCATACTACTTGTCAGACACAGAGAACTAATACTATATACTCATTGGTGGGGTGGGATTAGTGTGGGATGTGGGGGGTTCGTGGGTGGCTTTTGACCATTCCTTTGGATTCCTCATGTCTAACTCATTGTTAGCAAAATGTTCGGTCCAAATCGGATGTTATGTAATATAGTTATTGAATATTATATGAATCCTATAAATTAAAAATGGGCAATTTGGATGCAATCAATTAGCTTAATTTCTCAGATTTCAAATTATATTTCAACAAAATAATGCTACAGGAATGCTAATCTTATCTATTTCTAACAGGGGAAACGATTTCAGAACAATCAGATGGTGGGTGTCGAATTCCTCTTTCTTGCGCTTTTTGAGGTGGAACAGCCCTGGTGTCAAGGTCATGATGGACAGCAATGCATTAGGTGTTTGATCAATCAAAAATGAGTAGATCAGGCCTCCCGAGTGGCGCAGCGGTCTAAGGCACTGCATCGCAGTGCTAGAGGCGCTCGTACAGACCCGGGTTCATTCCCGGGCTGTGCCACAACCGGCCGTGGCCGGGAGTCCCATAGGACGGCGCACAATTGGCCCAGCGTCTTCCGGGTTAGGGGAGGGTTTGGCCGGGGGGGGGGGGGGCTTTACTTGGCTCATCGCGCTCTAGCGACTCCTTGTGGCGGGCCAGGTGCCTGCAGGCTGACCCTGGTCGCCAGTTGAACAGTGTTTCCTCCGACACAGTGCGGCTGGCTTCCGGGTGAAGCTGGCGGGTGTTAAGGAGAGCGATTAGGCAGGTCATGTTTCGGAGGACGCATGAATCCACCTTAGTCTCTCCCAAGCCCGCTGGGAAGTTGCAGCGATGAGACAAGATCGAAATTGGGGAGAAAAAGGGGGTAAAATAAACATGAGTAGACCTTTGAGCACAGCCTATGGCGGCTCAGTTTTGCTCCTCTCTCAGTGTCTTGCATTGTGGTCCGGCTGGATGATTTGAAAGTTGTTAAAAACGAAGCACAGCAAACATCACTAATCTTTAAGCAGACAACTTGATTCCACAATTATACACAACATATACAAACACCCAAACACAGAGACACACACTCAAAGACACAAACCTACAGACACACAAGCCCAGGTGAGAGCGAGGCAGGAGCGGAGCGGAGCTGGAGGGTGAAAGGCTAAGCAGCAAGTAGACAAACCAGCCTCAGGTCAGGAGAGAGCCAGCTAGCCGGCCGGCGGTCATGTTGGAAACCAAACCAACCCAACAACCAGGAAGCTAGAATCAAAACTAACCCTCTCGCCTCACTGCGGGGAGAGTCTCTCTTGATGGGATTTTTTTGTTATTATTCTGGCCCAGAATCAGTTCCCAATCAGCAGTTAGAGGGGGGGTTGTGAGGCTGTGGTGGGCAGGGGTTGGGGGTCGGTTTTGGGGTCAATGTCTGTTTGTGGGGTGGGCCGGGGGAGCAGCGGGCTGGTGAAGCGTCGTAGCTAGCAGGATTAACATGGCTCCCCATGGTGGCGTCATATCATATTGCATGCTTACCTGCTGCAGTCAGGCCCCCCTCCGCTCTGCCCTTCATCCCTCCTCCTCCTCCTCCTCCTGCTCCTCCTCCCGCTACCGCTCCGTCAGGGTAGACCCTGTCCCCCCTGTAGGGTTTGGGCCTGAAGGGAAAGTCTTTCTCTTTACCTTTGGAGCCTTTTGGCCGCCCTGCCGTCTTCTTCTTGGACTTGCTGTCTCCCTTCACCCCCAGTAAGGGGTGCACCTCTTGGATAGGGGGAGAATACACAGGTCAGGGTACTATTTCATGATTAAAAAGTAAAGTGTTCATATTGTGTGTTACTCTGACTCTCACCATCACTAGGCACCCCCTGTAGTTCGATGGTGGTGGTACGAGCCTTCTTTTTGGGCGGAGCTCCCTCTGAGGACGGCTGGCGCTTCTTGTCCCCGCTCCCTGTGTGGGCTGAACCATCTTCTGCGGGGGTGGTCTGGCCGGCTGCATCCGGAGGGGGACCAAATGGATTCTCCTCAGGGTCCTCTACCTCTGGAGCGATGGGCAGGTAGAGCAGGGCCTTGAAGTCCTCCAGCTCCTCATCACTAACACAGGGGGGGAATCAGAGACCACAATCAATATTATCATTGTATTACTATTAGACTTCTATTCAATTGCAATGCCTATAAGGCTGTCCCCATCGAAACACCTGTCTACCTTCATCATCAAACACACTTACCTGCTACAGAATGCTACGATGGGGTCAACAGAGGTCACATCCACCTCCTCATCCTCCGCAGCATCAGCACCTGAGACGCACACACAAATCAGTCCCTGACTAGTCGCAATGCATGGATATGCCTGTGTGTGCGTGCCTGTGTGTGTGTGTGTGCCTGTGTGTGCGTGTGTGTGCCTGTGCGTGCCTGTGTGTGTGTGTGTGCGTGCCTGTGTGTGTGTGTGCCCGTGTGTGTGCGTGTGCATGCACGTCTACCTGTCTGTTCAGGTTCACTTTTATCCTCATCCTCTATGTCAAACTCAGACTCTCTCTCCTCGTACTCCACGTTCTCATCCAGCTCCTTGAAGTCTGGGGCGAACGCACTCCAGTTTTCCTGAACATAGAAACACATAGCGTTGAGTTAATTAACTAACCCATTCCATCAGATTCACAACAATAACATCAATCCTCATCAGAACACATAGTTGTTGTTTATAATTCTGGTAATATGTGGAATCTTGTGGACTCGTGAATGATTCTGCATTCAACATTGCTTCATCGTTGTCTTGCAAAGGCAGTGGGATCACTCTCTGAAATCAAAACCTAGGTAGCCAAATCACAGAAGGTCCAGCACCAAGACCAGTTCCAGGGTGAAGAACTCAGGTAAAACCTGTATTGTGTGTCACTCACCACTTGGTTCTGAGCCCAGATGGACACCACTCCGCTGGAAATGGAGGCGATGATAGGCCGCACAGGGTGCCACTGCAGAGGTCAGGTTCATAGGTCAGGACAAGGTTAGTTCAAAGTTCATCAGCACAATGAGTTACTGTTAATTCTGTGAATCTCCAGTCCAGACAATTCAAAACAGAGGCACCACATCCTCCAGAAATGAGGCAAAAAATAGATAACTCCAGAGAATTAGCTAGTGAGAGGAAGAGGGCTAGAATAAGAAAGGTTTTGGGTGGTTCCTTACGGCCACATCCAGCAGGAGTTCTCCTCTGGTTCCATGGAGGATCTTCACCAGGTTACCGATGCTCTTCTCCCAGATGTACAGAGCATGCTGCCGGGCTGAACCAGCCACAATGTACTCCCCATCCCCAGAGAAACAACACCGCTTCCAGGGAGTCCTACAGAGAGAGGGGAAGGAGAGAAGGAGTGATGAGAGGGAAAGAGAAGAGGAGAGCGATGTATCAACGTGTGCATGTGTGTGGTGTGTGTTCACCTGTTGACCAGGTCCTGTAATTTCTGCATTGGCTCTGGCTCCCCGTCTCTCCCACATGTGAGAATCTCCCTCCCGTCATACACCCTGATGATTCTGTCTGCTGTGTTGATGAGGAAACAACTGGAGGGAGGAGGAGAAGAGAGGACAGAGTGGATCATGATCAGTCATTTGATGGAACTATTAACTATTCTCCATAAGAGGCACACAACAACCTTCTAAGCACCAGAATGATTTTCCACACAAACACAGTCCTATTGCCTTTCAGCCTTCACCAACACACGCTGATTGGTTCCCTCTAAGTCCTCTCACCTGCCCTTGCGTGCAAACTCTATGGACTTGATGGCTGTGGTGTTGCTGGTCCCTGTCGTCACCCGAAACGATGCCACCAGATCCTGTGTGTCCGTGTTCAGCACCAGAATCTGCAGGGTCACATCAGTGAGAACAATCATCACACACTTATATAATACATTTGGAAAGTATTCAGACCCCTTGACTTTTTCCACATTTTGTTACGTTACAGCCTTATTCAAAAATGAATTAAATCTTCTTTTTTTGTATCAATCCACACAAAATACCCCATAATGACAAAGCGAAAACAGGTTAAGAAATGTTTGCAAATGTATTGCAAAAAACAGAAATACCTTATTCACATAAGTATTCAGACCATTTGCTATGAGACTCGAAATTGAGTTCAGGTGCATCCTGTTTCCATTGATCATCCTTGAGATGCTTCTACAACTTGATTGGAGTCCACCTGTGGTCAATCCCATTAATTGGACATGATTTGGAAAGGCACACACCTGTCTATATAAGGTCCCACAGTTGACAGTGCATGTCAGAGCAAAAACGAAGACATGAGGTTGAAGGAATTGTCCATAGAGCTCCGAGACAGGATTGTGTCAAGGCACAGATCTGGGGAAGGGTACCAAAAAATGCTGCAGCATTGAAGGTCCCCAAGAACACAGTGGCCTCCATCATTCTTAAATGGAAGAAGTTTCAAACCACCAAGACTAGAGCTGGACGCCCGGCCAAACTGAGCAATCGGGGGAGCAGGGCCTTGGTCAGGGAGGTGATCAAGAACCTGATGGTCACACTGACAGCGCTCCAGAGTTCGTCTGTGGAGATGGGAGAACCTTCCAGAAGGACAACCATCTCTGCAGCACTCCACTAATCAGGCCTTTATGGTAGAGTGGCCAGACGGAAGTCACTCCTTAGTAAAAGGCACATGAGTTTGCCAAAAGGCCCCTAAAGGACGGCAGGGACTGGGAGACAAAGATGAACGGAGCAAAGTACAGAGATCCTTGATGACAACCTGCTCCAGAGTGCACAGGACCTCAGACTGGGGTGAAGGTTCACCTTTCAACAGGACAACGACCCTAAGCACACAGCCAAGACAACGCGGGAGTGGCTTTGGGACAAATCTCTGATTGTCCTTGAGAGGCCCAGCCAGAGGCCGGACTTGAACCAGATCAAACATCTCTGGAGTGACCTGAAAATTGCTGTGCAGCGATGCTCCCCATCCAACCTGACAGAGCTTGAGAGGATCTGCAGAGAAGAATGGGAGAAACTCCCCAAATATAGGTGTGCCAAGCTTGTAGCGTCATACCCAAGAAGACTCGAGGCTGTAATCGCTGCCAAAGGTTTCTAAAAACCAGTTTTTGCTTTGTCATTATTGAGTATTGTGTGTAGCTTGATGAGGTGAGGTGAGGTGAGGTGAGGTGGGGGTGGGGGACAATGTAATCCATTTTAGAATAAGGCTGTAACGTAACAAAATGGGGAAAAAGTCAAGGGGTCTGAATACTTTCGGAATGCACTGTACAACCTACAAAGTCCTAAATAGATAAAGAATATTGCAAATCGTCTGAGGCACAAATAAATCATCCCAGGCCCCAGTGACCTCTGACCTTTCCCTTGGCGTTGCCGGTGTAGATGTACTCCCCCCTTCGGTCGAATGCCGCCACCACGTTCAGGTCAGAGTCGTCATCCACGGGCAGAACCACGTGTTTAGAGTCGGACAGGGTCAGCAGCACCGGAGCTGACTTCATAGGACACACCAGGACCTTGTCACTGAAACACGGGATAGATTGGGATTTAAAGGGGGGGATTTCCATATTTTTCCACACAGATATTCCATTATTCCATATCAGATACATACTCAAAGGTCTGTGAAGTGGTACCGCAGTTTAAGGGTTGATGTTAGGAGTGACAATCAATTAGGAAACATAAGAGGCTGAGGTGTAGGCTGAGCTAAGGTCGAGGTATTTATTGAGCTGGGGTATAGATATCCTCCCAGGTGGGTGGGATCGGTGGTACTAACTGTAGTTCAATGGATGAGGTCAGGAGTTATAATGAGTTAGAAAGGATAAGACCAGGCTGCGGTATAGGATGAGTTGGATATAGATATAAACTCACAGGTCTCTGGGGTGGTACTGCAGTTTGAGGATGGGCGAGGGGAAACGGAACCTCTGGTCACAGTCTCCCGTCAGGACGTCCCATAGCGACACTATGTTATCTGTAGACGCACTCACCAGCTTGTGACCGTCTCGACTCCAACTGCAGACACACAGGGAAAGGTTTAGGATAGTTAAGATTCAGAACCACACTCAAAACAATACACCACAATCAACACCTTTTGACAAGGGCTCCAGGCCCAAATGATGGGTTTATGAGTAAATAAAAGAAGAACATTCGAGCATAGTTTGCTGATTCTGAACAGTGTGTGTGCTACAGTGTTGGGGTCAATTCCATTTCAATTGCAATCAATTCATGAGGTAAACCAAATTGCAATTCCAACTCTTCCTAATTGAAAAGCATTGAAGAGAATTGGAATTTCAATGTACTTCCTGAATTGATTGGAATTAACTCCAACCCTGGTGTGCTGGCGTTTTCCCTTTCTTGTGACCGTGGTTTGCTTTCTCACCATAGTGAGCAGACTGGATGAATGTGAGCGCTGATGATCTTGGCGATGCCCCGTGTCAGGAAGTCCCAAATGACGATGCGTCCGTCGTTGCAACCCACCGCCAGAAGTGTGCCCCAGCGGTTAAAGGTGCATGTGAGAGCCATACTGATACAGTCCAGAGTGCCATCTGCCTCCTGTCAATGAGATAGCAACTGTATGTGAAGACACTCACAGACACAGATGTATAAATCAATGTTCTATTCTAAGGACTTGAGTAAGCATTAAGGCATAGCCATCCACTGTCTGTGTGGGAGAGGGGTGTGTGAGAGAGACGTGTTGACAAGTATGAAAGTATGAAAAAAGTACGAAAATGTATGTACTCAATACTGGAAGTCGCTCTGGATAAGAGCGTCTGCTAAATGACTCAAATGTAAAAGACAAGTAACAGGTAGAACAAGATTGGAATGACTTACCTCTGGATAGTTCTGCCCGAACGACTCTATAGAAGAAGAAAAAAGAATGTGGTTAGCATGTGGTTAGGTCTCTAGTACATCTAGACTGATTTAGGTAATATAACAGCTGGAAGATCACACAATCCACAGGCTAGCTAACGTTACGGACTGTTTACATCCTCCGCGTCCAAACGACAGTACCATACATACGAAGATCGTTCATTTGCCAATGGCTAACGTCTAATAGTAGTAGTTGCCTGCTATGTGCTGTGTGATTTCACCTTGTAGTTAAAACGTACGATTAACACAATATAAATAAATATATTTGATTTATCACTACTTATACTCAGACTGCCTTTGTATAGCGTTTGGCGTTCGTTAATTAGCATGCTAGTGCTGCCTAGCTACGATATCCTAGTTTACGTGCGGTCCTGCACCCAATAAATGATTGAAGAATTATAAATGACCCTTACCGAGCAACTCTAAATTCATCGCTGAACAATTCTGATAACACGAATATCAAAATAAACAGTCTTCCAGACGATTTATCCAAAACACAGCCGTTTAGCTATGTAGCTCTGTTGATAACAAGAGCGTGACTGGCGCCTAGCTAACGAAGGACCCCAAACAAAGTGATGTTGAAACTGCCCAAATAAAAATCTATACGGATTTTATTCATTTTATCGTATGTTCAAAGTAAACAATTATGTTTTTGATTTTTGTACGTATGATTTCAGATACTTATTCCAAATCTGAATATATAAACGTGTAAGTTAGTTAATTCATAACATCCTCCATCAAGGCCGACACAGTTTCGCTCGTGCCCATGTTTTAGCAGGCAACTGCACTACACATTGATCTCGAAAATCCTACCACCCGTGATCATCCGGGTCTCTCCAATGTAACCAATCACATAATACACGGAAAAACAGGGCGGGGTTTCAGGTTACAGATATTAAGTTATTTCATATAAAATAAAGATTTTCAACCTACAATGAAAAAATAAATGCCACGAAAACTACACAACAAATCATATCTTCTCCACCAAAAGCCTCTAAAAACTATAAAGTCAATAGTATCCAGCTGCAGCGCCTGTCAATAAAACTACCCTCACCGACAGAAGGGGAACCCCAGACATGTCACAGGGGCTATAACTCTGAAGCAGCCATTTACGACATTTCTCACCACCAAACGTACAGTCAATAACACAATAGAAAATCTATATACAGTGTGTGCAAATGTAGTAAGTTATGGAGGTAAGGCAATAAATAGGCCATAGTGCAAAATTATTACAATTTAGTATTAACACTGGAGTGATAGATGTGCAGAAGATGATGTGCAAATAGAGATACTGGGGTGCAAATTAGCTAAATAAATAACAATATGGGGATGAGGTAGTTGGGTGGGCTAATTACAGATGGGCTGTGTACAGGTGCAGTGATCGGTAAGCTGCTCTGACAACTGATGCTTAAAGATAGTGAGGGAGATAAGTGTCTCCAGCTTCAGAGATTTTTGTAGTTTGTTCCAGTCATTTGCAGCAGAGAACTGGATGGAATGGCGGCCAAAGGAGGTGTTGGCTTTGGGGGTGACCAGTGAGATATAACTGCTGGAACGCATACTAGGGGTGGGTGTTGCTATGGTGACCAATGAGCTAAGATAAGGCGGGGATTTGCCTAGAAGAGATTTATAGATGACCTGGAGCCAGTGGGTTTGGCGACAAATATGTATGTATGGCCAGCCAACGAGAGCGTACAGGTCACAATGGTGGGTAGTATATGGGGCTTTGGTGACAAAACGGATGGCACTGTGATAGACTACATCCAATTTGCTGAGTAGAGTGTTGGAAGCTATTTTGTAAATGACATCGCCGAAGTCAAGGATCGGTAGGATAGTCAGTTTTACGAGGGCATGTTTAGCAGCATGAGTGAAGGAGGCTTTGTTGCGAAATAGGAAGCTGATTCTAGATTTAACTTTGGATTGGAGATGCTTAATGTGAGTCTGTAAGGAGAGTTTACGGTCTAACCAGACACCTAGGTATTTGTAGTTGTCCACATATTCTAAGTCAGACCTGCCGAGAGTAGTGATTCTAGTTGGGCGGGCGGATGCAAGCAGCGTTCGATTGAAGAGTATGCATTTACTTTTACTAGCATTTAAGAGCAGTTGGAGGCCACGGAAGGAGTTTTGTATGGCATTGAAGCTCGTTTGGAGGTTTGTTAACACAGTGTCCAATGAAGGGCCAGATGTATACAAAATGGTGTCGTCTGCGTAGAGGTGAATCTGAGAGTCACCAACAGCAAGAGCGACATCATTGATATACACAGAGAATAGAGTCGGCCCGAGAATTGAATCCTGTGGCAACCCCATAGAGACTGCCAGAGGTCCAGACAACAGGCCCTCCGATTTGACACATTGAACTCTATCTGAGAAGTAGTTGGTGAACCAGGCGAGGCAGTCATTTGAGAAACCAAGGCTATTTAGTCTGCCAATAAGAATGCGGTGATTGACATAGTCAAAGGCCTTGGCCAGGTGGATGAAGACGGCTGCACAGTACTGTCTTTTATTGATCACGGTTATTTTATTGTTTAGGACCTTGAACGTGGCTGAGGTAGACCCATGACCAGCTCGGAAACCAGATTGCATAGCGGAGAAGGTACGGTGGGATTCGAAATGGTCGGTGATCTGTTTGTTAACTTGGCTTTCAAATACTTTCGAAAGGCAGGGCAGGATGGATATAGGTCTGTAACAGTTTGGATCTAGAGTGTCACCCCCTTTGAAGAGGGGATGACCGCGGCAGCTTTCCAATCTCTGGGGATCTCAGACGATACGAAAGAGAGGTTGAACAGGCTAGTAATAGGGGTTGCAACAATTTCTGCGGCTAATTTTAGAAAGAGGGTCCAGATTGTCTAGCCCAGCTGATTTGTAGGGGTCCAGATTTTGCAGCTCTTTCAGGACATCAGCTATCTGAATTTGGGTGAAGGAGAAGCAGGGGGCGGGCATGGGCAAGTTGCAGCGGAGGGTGCAGAGCTGGTGGCCGGGGTAGGGGTAGCCAGGTGGAAAGCATGGCCAGCCGTAGCAAAATGCTTATTGAAATTCTCGATTATCGTAGATTTATCGGTGGTGACAGTGTTTCCTAGCCTCAGTGCAGTGGGTAGCTGGGAGGAGGTGCTCTTATTCTCTATGGACTTTACAGTGTCCCAAAACATTTTGGAGTTAGTGCTACAGGATTCAAATTTCTGTTTGAAAAACCTAGCCTTTGCTTTCCTAACTGATTGTGTATATTGGTTAACGCAGTAGGCCTGTTAGCAAAGGAAATTAGAAAAGGACGAAA
Organism: Coregonus lavaretus; assembly: GCF_964263955.1. NCBI lineage: Eukaryota > Metazoa > Chordata > Actinopteri > Salmoniformes > Salmonidae > Coregonus > Coregonus lavaretus. The sequence continues at coordinate 44,590,445 of NC_139999.1, forward strand.
TGAAAGGAGGCTAGGAGAGGAATCAGAAAAGGAAAGGGAGCGAGGAAAGAAAAGGAGTTCACATGTTTGTGGTAGGGATTACCACAGCCAGTAGAGAGGAAAGGAAGCGAAGCTAGGAAATGAGGAACGGAAAATAGGAAAGAAGGAAAGGGAGCAAGGAAAGGAATCTAGGAAATAAAATAAAATCACATGTATGTGATAGAGATTAACCACGGCCAGTAGATAGTATTGGTTTTAGTGACAGGCTAGTTTTAATCACAGACTATTCTGCGAGGCTGCAGCTAGATGCATCTAAAAAAAAGCACTCTCGATCGTTCCACGCCGCAAAAACGTGAGTACAGGCCTACTGCGTTAACCAATTGGATTTCTAGCTTTTTTGTTGCTTGTTGGGGCGTGTCGCTGGGAGCATAGACGTTTCGAACTAGACGGTAAAGGCATTGTGCTTTGAAACAGACATCATATCTATGAACTATATTTCTATATCATGTGTTGTTCACTGGAACATTGGCCATGCGCAGTAGCTAGAAGAGTTATAAACAGTCTTGTTCTAGAACTGGTAGAACTAACTGTACCCGACAAGGAAACCCAGACAGCTTGATTTACACTTTGAGAGACCACCCGTGGAATTAAACGACCCTGTCAACGGTAATGACATAAGAGACACATCCTTGACAACACATTACAGGTAAGAGATGGAGATTGTTGCTTATCATAATGTAGGTCTCTCTTCTTCCATGTAAGGTAGGGGCACATATATTATACTTACATAAGGTAAATGTAACTGGCCTGATTCTGAGGCTGTGCATTGGCAAATCCTGACCTTAGAATTATACTGAGATAATTGGCTTTAAAATTCAGAACTCTCATTGGTTTGAATGGTGTGAGCAATTATATATATATTTTTTAATGAATTGGTGTATTTAAAGTAGGCTACTATGTACAGAACAAGGCTGCCAATAACTGAAATTGGCAAAGATGCAGATAGAACCTTATAATTCCAAGCTATCAAAATAACAAAGTTGTCTGACCATTGATACGGTATAACATTTGTATGTATGTGTGTCTGAGCTTTCTGAACAATTTTGTGCAGTTATGCAATGTATATCATGTTGATGATGCTTGTGGTCTAACAGTTTTGATGTTATGGTGACCAAATCGACCTACAGTTGAAGTCGGAAGTTTACATACATTTAGGTTGGAGTCATTAAAACTAGTTTTTCAACCACTACACAAATTTCTTGTTAACAAACTATAGTTTTGGCAAGTCGGTTAGGACATCTACTTTGTGCATGACACAAGTAATTTTTCCAACAATTGTTTACAGACAGATTATTTCACTTATAATTCACTGTATCACAATTCCAGTGGGTCAGAAGTTGACTGTGCCTTTAAACAGCTTGGAAAATTCCAGAAAATGATGTCATGGCTTTAAAAGCTTCTGATAGGCTAATTGACATCATTTGAGTCAATTGGAGGTGTACCTGTGGATGTATTTCAAGGCCTACCTTCAAACTCAGTGCCCCTTTGCTTGACATCATGGGAAAATCCAAAGAAATCAGCCAAGACCTCAGAAACAAAATTGTAGACCTCCACAAGTCTGGTTCATCCTTGGGAGCAATTTCCAAATGCCTGAAGGTACCACGTTCATCTGTACAAACAATAGTACGCAAGTATAAACACCATGGGACCACGCAGCCGTCATACCGCTCAGGAAGGAGACGCGTTCTGTCTCCTAGAGATGAACTTACTTTTGTGCGAATCAATCCCAGAACAACAGCAAAGGACCTTGTGAAGCTGCTGGAGGAAACCGGTACAAAAGTATCTATATCTACAGTAAAACGAGTCCTATATCGACATAACCTGAAACCCGCTCAGCAAGGAAAAAGCCACTGCTCCAAAACCGCCATAAAAAAGCCAGCCTATGGTTTGCAACTGCACATGGGGACAAAGATCGTACTTTTTGGAGAAATGTCCTCTGGTCTGATGAAACAAAAATAGAACTGTTTGGCCATAATGACCATCGTTATGTTTGGAGTAAAAAGGGGGGAGCTTGCAAGCCGAAGAACACCATCCCAACCGTGAAGCACAGGGGTGGCAGCATCATGCTGTGGGGGTGCTTTGCGGCAGGAGGGACTGGTGCACTTCACAAAATAGATGGCATCATGAGGAAGGAAAATAATGTGGATATATTGAAGCAACACCTCAAGACATCAGTCAGGAAGTTAAAGCTTGGTTGCAAATGTGTCTTCCAAATGGACAATGACCCCAAGCATACTTCCAAAGTTGTGGAAAAATGGCTTAAGGACAACAAAGTCAAGGTATTGGAGTGGCCATCACAAAGCCCTGACCTCAATCCTATAGAAAATGTGTGGTCCAAACTGAAAAAGTGTCTGCGAGCAAGGAGGCCTTCAAACCTGACTCCGTTACACCAGCTCTGTCAGGAGGAATGGGCCAAAATTCACCCAACTTATTGTGGAAGCTTGTGGAAGGCTACCCGAAATGTTTGACCCAAGTTAAACAATTTTAAAGGCAATGCTACCAAATACTAATTGAGTGTATGTAAACTTCTGACCCACTGGGAATGTGATGAAAGAAATAAAAGCTGAAATAAATAATTCTGTCTACTATTATTCTGACATTTCACATTCTTAAAATAAAGTGGTGATCCTAACTGACCTAAAACAGGGAATTTTTACTAGGATTAAATGTTAGGAATTGTGAAAAACTGAGTTTAAATGTATTTGGCTAAGGTGTATGTAAACATCCGACTTCAACTGTACATTGTGTCATAAGTTTGCCTTCCACAAGCTGTACTGTCTGAGTATGATAGAACTTTATTCAAAAGTTGAGAAACTAAGTGTATTGACTATTTTTGGAAGTTGATAAAAAATATAATGGCGATATTTATTTATATTGCTTTCATGTATTATATTTTTCTGATTTGTCCGCAAATTGCTTTTGATGAGATCATAATTTTTTTGTTAGAAAAAGGCAAATAATTTGTTTTCATAAGTCAAACTAATTGGGAGACGAGAGATTTGAAGCAGTGCTTTGCTTGGTTTAGGCTAGTTGTACTGTGTCAATCCCATTTGACTATCAGCTCTATACAGAAATACGATAATCAATTTAGAAAATAATTAAAGGGAAATTGGCATTTTATAACTTGTTTCAAAGAATTCTAAAAAATAAATAACGGAAAAGGGGTGCATGCATATGTATTCACCCCCTTTGCTATGATTCCCCTAAATAAGATCTGGTGCAACCAATTACCTTCAGAAGTCACATAATTAGTTAGATTGCACACAGGTGGACTTTATTTACAGTGGGGGAAAAAAGTATTTAGTCAGCCACCAATTGTGCAAGTTCTCCCACTTAAAAAGATGAGAGAGGCCTGTAATTTTCATCATAGGTACACGTCAACTATGACAGACAAAATGAGATTTTTTTTCTCCAGAAAATCACATTGTAGGATTTTTTATTAATTTATTTGCAAATTATGGTGGAAAATAAGTATTTGGTCAATAACAAAAGTTTCTCAATACTTTGTTATATACCCTTTGTTGGCAATGACACAGGTCAAACGTTTTCTGTAAGTCTTCACAAGGTTTTCACACACTGTTGCTGGTATTTTGGCCCATTCCTCCATGCAGATCTCCTCTAGAGCAGTGATGTTTTGGGGCTGTCGCTGGGCAACACAGACTTTCAACTCCCTCCAAAGATTTTCTATGGGGTTGAGATCTGGAGACTGGCTAGGCCACTCCAGGACCTTGAAATGCTTCTTACGAAGCCACTCCTTCGTTGCCCGGGCGGTGTGTTTGGGATCATTGTCATGCTGAAAGACCCAGCCACGTTTCATCTTCAATGCCCTTGCTGATGGAAGGAGGTTTTCACTCAAAATCTCACAATACATGGCCCCATTCATTATTTCCTTTACACAGATCAGTCGTCCTGGTCCCTTTGCAGAAAAACAGCCCCAAAGCATGATGTTTCCACCCCCATGCTTCACAGTAGGTATGGTGTTCTTTGGATGCAACTCAGCATTCTTTGTCCTCCAAACACGACGAGTTGAGTTTTTACCAAAAAGTTATATTTTGGTTTCATCTGACCATATGACATTCTCCCAATCCTCTTCTGGATCATCCAAATGCACTCTAGCAAACTTCAGACGGGCCTGGACATGTACTGGCTTAAGCAGGGGGACACGTCTGGCACTGCAGGATTTGAGTCCCTGGCGGCGTAGTGTGTTACTGATGGTAGGCTTTGTTACTTTGGTCCCAGCTCTCTGCAGGTCATTCACTAGGCCCCCCCGTGTGGTTCTGGGATTTTTGCTCACCGTTCTTGTGATCATTTTGACCCCACGGGGTGAGATCTTGCGTGGAGCCCCAGATCGAGGGAGATTATCAGTGGTCTTGTATGTCTTCCATTTCCTAATAATTGCTCCCACAGTTGATTTCTTCAAACCAAGCTGCTTACCTATTGCAGATTCAGTCTTCCCAGCCTGGTGCAGGTCTACAATTTTGTTTCTGGTGTCCTTTGACAGCTCTTTGGTCTTGGCCATAGTGGAGTTTGGAGTGTGACTGTTTGAGGTTGTGGACAGGTGTCTTTTATACTGATAACAAGTTCAAACAGGTGCCATTAATACAGGTAACAGGTGGAGGACAGAGGAGCCTCTTAAAGAAGAAGTTACAGGTCTGTGAGAGCCATAAATCTTGCTTGTTTGTAGGTGACCAAATACTTATTTTCCACCATAATTTGCAAATAAATTCATTAAAAATCCTACAATGTGATTTTCTGGATTTTTTTATCTCAATTTGTCTGTCATAGTTGACGTGTACCTATGATGAAAATTACAGGCCTCTCTCATCTTTTTAAGTGGGAGAACTTGCACAATTGGTGGCTGACTAAATACTTTTTCCCCCCACTATAAGTATCACATGATCTCAGTATATATACACCTGTTCTGAAAGACCCCAGAGTCTGCAACACCACTAAGCAAGGGGCACCACCAAGCAAGCGGCAACATGAAGACAAAGGAGCTCTCCAAACAGGTCAGGGACAAAGTTGTGGAGAAGTACAGATCAGGGTTGGGTTCTAAAAAAAATATCAAAAACTTTGAACATCCCACGGAGCACCATTAAATCCATTATAAATTTTTTTTAAGAATATGGCACCACAACAAACCTGCCAAGAGAGGGCCGCCCACCAAAACTCACGTACCAGGCAAGGAGGGCATTAATCAGAGAGTCAACAAAGAGACCAAAGATAACCCTGAAGGAGCTGCAACGCTCCACAGCGGAGATTGGAGTATCTCTCCATAGGACCACTTTAAGCCGTACACTCCACAGAGCTGGGCTTTATGGAAGAGTGGCCAGAAAAAAAAACATTGCTTAAAGAAAAAAATAAGCAAACACGTTTGGTGATTCCCCAAACATATGGAAGAAGGTACTCTGGTCAGATGATACTAAATTTGAGCTTTTTGGCCATCAAGGAAAACGCTATGTCTGGCGCAAACCCAACACCTCTCATCACCCCAAGAACACCATCCCCACAGTGAAGCATGGTGGTGTCAGCATCATGCTGTGGGGATGTTTTTCATCGGCAGGGACTGGGAAACTGGTCAGAATTGAAGGAATGATGGATGGCGCTAAATACAGGGAAATTCTTGAGGGAAACCTGTTTCAGTCTTCCAGAGATTTGAGACTGGGACGGAGGTTCACCTTCCAGCAGGACAATGACCCTAAGCATACTGCTAAAGCAACACTTGAGTCGTTTAAAGGGAAACATTTATATGTCTTGGAATGGCCTAGTCAAAGCCCAGACCTCAATCCAATTGAGAATCTGTGGTATGACTTAAAGATTGCTGTACACCAGCGGAACCCATCCAACTTGAAGGAGCTGGAGCAGTTTTGCCTTGAAGAATGGGCAAAAATCCCAGTGGCTAGATGTGCCAAGCTTATAGAGACATACCCCAAGAGACTTGCAGCTGTAATTGCTGCAAAAGGTGGCTCTACAAAGTATTGACTTTGGGGGGGTGAATAGTAATGCACGCTCAAGTTTTCAGTTTTTTTGTCTTATTTCTTGTTTATTTCACAAGAAAAAATATTTTGCATCTTCAAAGTGGTAGGCATGTTGTGTAAATCAAATGATACAAACCCCCAAAAAATCATTTTTATTTCCAGGTTGTAAGGCAACAAAATAGGAAAAATACCAAGGGGGGTGAATACTTTCGCAAGCCACTGTAATTTTCCAACTGAACATGTAAATGTACATTTGCATTCCAATAACCATTACATTGTGAACAATGCATTTTTGAATTGTGTAATATGAATATTATGCTTCTAACTTCCAGTGTATTTAATAATCATTCTCTGCTAAATCTCTTTAAAGTATTTAACTCTTTAAATGTTTTAAATGTGACCCATTCTCTAAAATACATACTGTGCTTCAAAACATTTAACATTTCCTGTCTTTTTTCCAGGCTCTGTTTTCGAACATGGCCAAGAACTCCATCCACTGGTTCCGGAAGGGACTGCGTCTCCATGACAACCTGGCCCTGCTGGAGGCCCTGCGTGATTCAGACACGGTGCACTGTGTCTACTTCCTGGACCCCTTGTTCGCTGGCTCCTCCAACCTGGGGGTCAACAAGGTGGAGGTGAGGAACAACCGTATCTATTCATCCATCAACCAACCAGTCAATACGATTCTATTGTCCCTGTAGATTGAAATGCATTGTGCATGCTCGGAATGCTGATGTGTTATTAACATACATACAATTCTATGGTTATTACAGTGTTGTTATAGTGTTATTACAGAGTGGGTGTTGTAGGCTGGGTTGGACTCTGGTCCATTGGAATTCAAGAAGTAAATTGAAAGTCTAATTCAAGATTTGTAAAAATCTTTATTGAAAATCAATGACACTGAATTGGCCCAGACCCAGGTGTTCTAGTGGTTATGGTTTTGTGGTGGTTCTCAGAACAGCTCCCATCACACAGTTGCCACTATCTGACCTTGCTAAAGAGGATGGTAGTATGGATTGACCAGATGTGCCAGTGGAAAGCCTGGATCTTGACATCACCAGGTAGTAGTTTGGACCAGCAGAGTAAGGATTGCAGCAGTAGGCCTATATTGTAATTATGTCTGCTTTCAAGATGAAATTAGTGACTTCTGTATGTAGCTAATGTATTATGGTAGGTTATGAAAGTTTGTGGATCCTATGTTTGAGTATTCTCTGGGTATCTACTAGGCTATTCTCTTTTAAACATCAGTTGTTGGCAAGCATGTGAAATAGTGTAGTGGTGCTTATTCCTTGGTCCTCTTAACTTAGAGGAGGAATACTAATGGGATGAATAGCAGGCAAAAGCAACAGCTTCTCTTTTCCAGTGACAGTTAAGAGAGCATTATTAGTGTAATAGACACAGAAAAGATTTCCCTCCCAAGTATTTACTATTGCCTCGGCCAGACAAATGTTATTTTCACTTTCTGTACAATTTAATTAATCCCCTCTGGGACATTTTGTCTGGCATCTTTCAAAAACCAAAGAGTGTAGAGCCAAGGCCTGTAAAATGGTGTCGTTCAGTCAGGGAGCCGGTTTAGTGTGCCGAAAGAGAGTTCCGTTTCCTGAGTCAGTGGTTGCTATTGGGATGACCTACATTACAGCAGGCTGTGCTGTGGCAGAGCGGCCTAGCTGGATCTCTAACTGCTCAAGCAGTAGGAGGCGGTAGTGGCCCTCAGATCTGCAACTGGATTAGCCATCTTTTCAACTGTAACACCTATGCTTTTTGCCCTTTTTTATTTGAATGTTATTTTTTAAGGAAAAGTGCTAGTGTGAAGCAACAGACGGATATAGCAGGCCTATCGGGTTATCTTGTCTCTCTCCACAGTGTATTTATCATTGTCTTCAAAGGTGTTCAGGTGTTTACTCAAAACACTAGACAAACACACCATGTACCCCCTGCTGCTCTCCTCTCAGGGGGCTGTTCTTAAGTTTAGAAGAAGGATCACAGCATTTTCTGATGACTACATTCAGTCAGTCAGTCAGTCAGTCACCTGGGATACTATGCTGTGATGCTGCTAACTCAACCATGTAACCATGGCACAGTTTCATCCCAAATATTACATCTGCAACAATGAGGACTGAATCTGTGCCTCAATGACATTTCTTACTGCATAAATGCTAGAAAGGGGATGTAAATGCGAAAAGGCAAATGTGAGCTTCAGACAGTTTGTGTGAAATAATAGTTGTTGAAACCTGCATTGTTATACATGCAGTGATGTAACAATTATAATATGATCATTACATCACCATCATAACATAACTTATGGACATATGATCAAAGGGCGTCGGTCTGCTTCTTGGAAAGTGATTCAGAGTTGATGTATTTATATCCTGATCCAACAAACATGTTCTTATTAATTTACTTATAATGTATTATTTAGTGGGACTTATTAGGGTTTTATCCAATCAAACATGGTGTCAGGTCTAAGTTGTAAACATGAGTCTCTTCACACTCTGAGAATGCCCATAAAGCAGTGTCCTCTCCAGCATGGCCATATAGTTATAGTCGTCGTCCCTCCTGTGTTTCAGGTTCCTACTGCAGTGTCTGGAAGATCTAGACGCAAGCCTTCGGAAGCTCAACTCCCGTCTGTTTGTGATCCAAGGCCAGCCAGCCAACATCTTCCCCTGACTCTTTAAGGTGAGACCCCATCACCCCTTTCCCCTCCACCTCACCCCTACCCTCTCCCCAGCCTCCCTCACCCCCTCACCCCCAGGGACAGCAAATATCCACCATACTAAATCAGTGTTTGCTGACCATTTTAAAGTCAATCAGTATATCTTGTATTAACCCCAGTGTGTGTCTGCTGTGTCCTGACCTGTCCTCTCAGGACTGGAACATCTCCCGGCTGACATTTGAGTGTGACTCTGAGCCGTTCAGTAAGGAGAGGGATGCAGCCATTAAGAAGCTGGCCACAGAGGCTGGAGTAGAGGTCGTCAGCAGGACCTCACACACTCTACGACCTGGACAAGTGAGTAGGACACCCGGATGACATCCTCCTCTTCTCTCTGTAGGATCATAGAGCTGAATGGGGGTCTTCCTCCTCTCACCTTCAAGCATTTCCAGACGTTGGTGGGCTCCATGCCGCCCCCCAATGCCCCAGTAGAGGCTCTGTCCCAGGCCAGCATGGGTCGATGTGTCACCCCCGTCTCAGACAACCACAGGGACAAGTACGGAGTACCCCTATTGGAGGAGCTGGGTAAGACACCAACTCTTACTTATTGCAGGGTACTATCACATAAGATTGCTCCTATTTTGCTCATGTTTACATTCTCCTCTCTCGTCTACCCTCAGGTGAAGACGAACGGCAGCCCCCCCATCTCTCTGCTGTGGCGTGAGTTCTTCTACACGGCCGCCACTAACAACCCCCTCTTCGACAAAATTGAGGGGAACCACATCTGTATCCGCATCCCCTGGGACCGTAACGCAGAGGCGCTGGCCAAATGGGCCGAAGCCAAGACGGGCTTCCCCTGGATCGACGCCATCATGACTCAGCTGAGGCAGGAAGGCTGGATCCACCACTTGGCCAGACACGCTGTGACCAGAGGAGACCTGTGGATCAGCTGGGAGGATGGCATGAAGGTAGAGAAAGATGGGAGGGAGGGAGGGAGGGGAAGAGGGCTGTGAAGAGGGCATGAAGGTAGAGAGAGGGGTGGGAAGAATCAGAAGAGATACATTGATAGATTAATTTGTATTTTAAAAATAATTACTAAAGGATTTCACCCCAAATACAGTATAAATGTGTGAACGGTGTTAGAGTTATAATGTAGTGTCAACCCACTAACAGAGGGGGTGAGTTAGAAACTGCTGAGACAAACATTCCAGGAGGAAGGAGACTTAGAAGTATTTAAACATTCTGTACTGTGGAAATATACAGACCGCCTAAAGGTGGGCGGAGCAAAGTGCCTTTGTGTGAAGTGGTATAAAAGCTGTATATGTGTTTGGGCGGCAGAGCTCTCCATGATTAAATAATACAGATCATTCTTGCTGGTTGTGGACCTTTGTTTAATTCATGATTAAAACCAGAGCCTTACACCCTCTGGGAATTATTCAGAGCATTAAGTTTAATTAGAGAGATAAATTCTCATGACATACATATTATGTGTGAATGACTGTTGTTGTTCTGTGTGTGTCTGTCAGGTGTTTGAGGAGCTGCTACTGGATGCAGACTGGAGTGTGAACGCAGGCAGCTGGTTGTGTCATTCCTGCAGTTCCTTCTTCCAGCAGTTCTTCCACTGCTACTGCCCTGTGGGCTTCGGACGAAAAATAGATCCCGAAGGAGACTTCATTACGTTGGTATATCTACACGCACGCACACACACCCACACACACAAGACGCACATACACACACACACACACAGTATCTTCTTTATCAAGTCATACATTAGCAATGCTGTTCTGTCTGACTACTGTCTGTATGTTGTGCTGAACCAACTCCTCTGGCAGTTGTGACGAGGCACTGAGTTTTAATTGCTCCCTCTGCTTGCAGACGCTACTTACCTGTCCTGAAAGACTTGCCAGACAAGTACATCTACGACCCTTGGAACGCCCCCATAGAGGTGCAGCGGGCGGCCAAGTGTGTGGTCGGGGTGGACTACCCCAAACCCATGGTGAACCATGCAGAGGCCAGCCGACTCAACATAGAGAGGCAAATCTACCAGCAGCTGTCCAGATACAGAGGACTCAGTAAGTATTTTTCTCCCTCCCTTGCTTTGTATTGAACTCTCTCTCACTCTCTCTCTCTCATTTCTTTTTCACTCTCTTCCTATCACCTGCCCACTCTCTCTCTTTCTCTCGCTCTCTTTCACTCTCTGAATCTCTCTTGCTTTCTGTCTGTCTCGCTATCGCTCTCTTTCTCACACCTGGTCATTCATTATAACTCGTGTCTCTCTCCTAATAGGCTTACTAGCAGCTGTGCCAACCAGTCCCATTGAGGATCTGAATGCGGTGGCATCGCCCTCTACTGGTAGAAAATACAGTGTGCTCAACGGCCATCATGGTGAGCAAGGCTCATAGCAAGGCTCATTTGCCTAAACCTCCTTAGATACTATTCATACATTATCCCAAATATTATCACACCACGACTGCAAAGTGAGCACACTCCTCTACCCTCCTCTGAACCTCCCCTCTCCCTCTCTTCTCCTCTATCCAGGCCGTAGTAGAGAAAACAGAAGTGTAATAGTGAACGGTGAGAAGCTGCCGGGACTCAGTGGAGTGAGACCACTACCTGGACCAACATACACTCACAGTAAGTCTAGATACAGTATATAATATCTGACTGGACACAGACTGGTCACTTACAGTGTTATGTAGAGGAGGAAATTCTTATGGGCCTATTTCAGTTTGCCTCTTGGTCACTGCAGGCTGTGGAATGGCGCACAGAGAGCAGGCACGATCGTCCAATCAGCAACTCTGTCGGACAGGATGTGCCCATGAGTTTGCTGTGCCTCAGTATCCAGGTCGTCTGGCCCGGGACGGGGCTGGGAAGAGGGGGCGGGAGTCGGAACAGGAAGTGGGTAACGACTTTCCGGCCCCCGCCTTCAAGGTGCAGCGACACCACAACCACGTAAGTCAGGGGTCAATGTGTGTGTTTACGTTCTGTTTTCTAAAGACTATGTTATGTACCTGGGGGGATGTCACAAAGCATGATCGATAAGTTACAAAATAGTCTGAAATATTCATATTTCTGAGTTCATAAAGATAGAACTTTAGGAGCATAGTAAAACAGACTCAATATTATCAGTTTATCAGTGATCCACCTTTGTGATACTATAAACCCCTCTGGGATTTACAGTTGAAGTCGGAAGTTTACATACACTTAGGTTGGAGTCATTAAAACTTGTTTTTCAACCACTCCACAAATTTCTTGTTAACAAACTATAGTTTTGGCAAGTCGGTTAGGACATCTACTTTGTGCATGACATAAGTAATTTTTCCAACAATTGTTTACAGACAGATTATTTCACTTATAATTCACTGTATCACAATTCCAGTGGGTCAGAAGTTTACATACACTAAGTTGACTGTGCCTTTAAACAGCTTTGAAAATTCCAGAAAATGATGTCATGGCTTTAGAAGCTTCTGATAGGCTAATTGACATAATTTGAGTCAATTGGAGGTGTACCTGTGGATGTATTTCAAGGCCTACCTTCAAACTCAGTGCCTCTTTGCTTGACATCATGGGAAAATCAAAAGAAATCAGCCAAGTCCTCAGAAAAAAGTCTGGTTCATCCTTGGGAGAAATGTCCAAATGCCTGAAGGTACCACGTTCATCTGTACAAACAATAGTATGCAAGTATAAACACCATGGGACCATGCAGCCGTCATACCGCTCAGGAAGTAGACGCGTTCTGTCTCCTAGAGATGAACTTACTTTGGTGCAAAAAGTGCAAATCAATCCCAGAACAACAGCAAAGGACCTTGTGAAGATGCTGGAGGAAACAGGTACAAAAGTATCTATACAGTGAGGGAAAAAAGTATTTGATCCCCTGCTGATTTTGTACGTTTGCCCACTGACAAAGAAATGATCAGTCTATAATTTTAATGGTAGGTTTATTTGAACAGTGAGAGACAGAATAACAACAAAAAAATCCAGAAAAACGCATGTCAAAAATGTTATTAATAGATTTACATTTTAATGAGGGAAATAAGTATTTGACCCCTCTGCAAAACATTACTTAGTACTTGGTGGCAAAACCCTTGTTGGTAATCACAGAGGTCAGACGTTTCTTGTAGTTGGCCACCTGGTTTGCACACATCTCAGGAGGGATTTTGTCCCACTCCTCTTTGCAGATCTTCTCCAAGTCATTAAGGTTTTGAGGCTGACGTTTGGCAACTCGAACCTTCAGCTCCCTCCACAGATTTTCTATGAGATTAAGGTCTGGAGACTGGCTAGGCCACTCCAGGACGTTAATGTGCTTCTTCTTGAGCCACTCCTTTGTTGCCTTGGCCGTGTGTTTTGGGTCATTGTCATGCTGGAATACCCATCCACGACCCATTTTCAATGCCCTGGCTGAGGGAAGGAGGTTCTCACCCAAGATTTGACGGTACATGGCCCCGTCCATTGTCCCTTTGATGCGGTGAAGTTGTCCTGTCCCCTTAGCAGAAAAACACCCCCAAAGCATAATGTTTCCACCTCCATGTTTGATGGTGGGGATGGTGTTCTTGGGGTCATAGGCAGCATTCCTCCTCCTCTAAACACGGCGAGTTGAGTTGATGCCAAATAGCTCCAATTTGGTCTCATCTGACCGTAATATTTTCACCCAGTTCTCCTCTGAATCATTCAGATGTTCATTGGCAAACTTCAGACGGGCATGTATATGTGCTTTCTTGAGCAGGGGGACCTTGCGGGCGCTGCGGGATTTCAGTCTTTCACGGCGTAGTGTGTTACCAATTGTTTTCTTGGTGACTATGGTCCCAGCTGCCTTGAGATCATTGACAAGATCCTCCCGTGTAGTTCTCCGGCTGATTCCTCACCGTTCTCATGATCATTGCAACTCCACGAGGTGAGGTCTTGCATGGAGCCCCAGGCCGAGGGAGATTGACAGTTATTTTGTGTTTCTTCCATTTGCGAATAATCGCACCAACTGTTGTCACCTTCTCACTAAGTTGCTTGGCGATGGTCTTGTAGCCCATTCCAGCCTTGTGTAGGTCTACAATCTTGTCCCTGACATCCTTGGAGAGCTCTTTGGTCTTGGCCATGGTGGAGAGTTTGGAATCTGATTGATTGATTGCTTCTGTGGACAGTTGTCTTTTATACAGGTAACAAGCTGGGATTAGGAGCACTCCCTTTAAGAGTGTGCTCCTAATCTCAGCTCATTACCTGTATAAAAGACACCTGGGAGCCAGAAATCTTTCTGATTGAGAGGGGGTCTCTCACTGTTCAAATAAACCTACCATTAAAATTATAGACTGATCATTTCTTTGTCAGTGGGCAAACGTACAAAATCAGCAGGGGATCAAATACTTTTTTCCATCACTGTATCCACAGTAAAACGAGTCCTATATCGACATAACCTGAAAGGCCGCTCAGCAAGGAAGAAGCCACTGCTCCAAAACCGCCATAAAAAAGCCAGCCTACGGTTTGCAACTGCACATGGGGACAAAGATCGTACTTTTTAGAGAAATGTCCTCTGGTCTGATGAAACAAAAATAGAACTGTTTGGCCGTAATGACCATCATTATGTTTGGAGGGAAAAGGGGGCGCTTGCAAGCCGAAGAACACCATCCCAATCGTGAAGCACGGGGGTGGCAGCATCATGCTGTGGGGGTGCTTTGACTGGTGCACTTCACAAAATAGATGGCATCATGAGGAAGGAAAATTATGTGGATATATTGAAGCAACAAATCTCAAGACATCAGTCAGGAAGTTAAAGCTTGGTCACAAATGGGTCTTCCAAATGGACAATGACCCCAAGCATACTTCCAAAGTTGTGGCAAAATGGCTTAAGGACAACAAAGTCAAGGTATTGGAGTGGCCATCACAAAGCCCTAACCTCAATCCTATAGAAATGTGTGGGCAGAACTGAAAAAGCGTGTGCGAGCAAGGAGGCCTACAAACCTGACTCAGGTACACCAGCTCTGTCAGGAGGAATGGGCCAAAATTCACCCAACTTATTGTGGGAAGCTTGTGGAAGGCTACCCGAAACGTTTGACCCAAGTTAAACAATTTAAAGGCAATGCTACCAAATACTAATTGAGTGTATGTAAACTTCTGACCCACTGGGAATGTGATGAAAGAAATAAAAGCTGAAATAAATCATTCTCTCTACTATTATTCTGACATTTCACATTTTTAAAATAAAGTGGTGATCCTAACTGACCTAAGACAGGGAATTGTTACTAGGATTAAATGTCAGGAATTGTGAAAGACTGAGTTTAAATGTATTTGGCTAAAGTCCCTGAGACGTCTTAGTTTTGAGATTTGCGATCTCAAAGATTTACTATTTCAATTAGACAAAATGGTCAAATCAGTTTGGGTTTATCGTAATATAATCTTGGGAGCATATTATGACCCTAAATTCCCCACCTGGGTTGAACATGAGATACAGTCTATAATATGTTATGATGTAAATTATGTACAGTGGGGAAAAAAAAGTATTTAGTCAGCCACCAATTGTGCAAGTTCTCCCACTTAAAAAGATGAGAGAGGCCTGTAATTTTCATCATAGGTACACGTCAACTATGACAGACAAAATGAGATTTTTTTTCTCCAGAAAATCGCATTGTAGGATTTTTTATGAAGCTATTTGCAAATTATGGTGGAAAATAAGTATTTGGTCAATAACAAAAGTTTCTCAATACTTTTATATACCCTTTGTTGGCAATGACACAGGTCAAACATTTTCTGTAAGTCTTCACAAGGTTTTCACACACTGTTGCTGGTATTTTGGCCCATTCCTCCATGCAGATCTCCTCTAGAGCAGTGATGTTTTGGGGCTGTCGCTGGGCAACACAGACTTTCAACTCCCTCCAAAGATTTTCTATGGGGTTGAGATCTGGAGACTGGCTAGGCCACTCCAGGACCTTGAAATGCTTCTTACGAAGCCACTCCTTCGTTGCCCGGGCGGTGTGTTTGGGATCATTGTCATGCTGAAAGACCCAGCCACGTTTCATCTTCAATGCCCTTGCTGATGGAAGGAGGTTTTCACTCAAAATCTCATGATACATGGCCCCATTCATTCTTTCCTTTACACGGATCAGTCGTCCTGGCCCCTTTGCAGAAAAACAGCCCCAAAGCATGATGTTTCCACCCCCATGCTTCACAGTAGGTATGGTGTTCTTTGGATGCAACTCAGCATTCTTTGTCCTCCAAACACGACGAGTTGAGTTTTTACCAAAAAGTTATATTTTGGTTTCATCTGACCATATGACATTCTCCCAATCCTTTTCTGGATCATCCAAATGCACTTGGGCAAACTTCTTTTTTTTGTTGTTTCTGGTGTCCTTTGACAACTCTTTGGTCTTGGCCATAGTGGAGTTTGGAGTGTGACTGTTTGAGGTTGTGGACAGGTGTCTTTTATACTGATAACAAGTTCAAACAGGTGCCATTAATACAGGTAACGAGTGGAGGACAGAGGAGCCTCTTAAAGAAGAAGTTACAGGTCTGTGAGAGCCAGAAATCTTGCTTGTTTGTAGGTGACCAAATACTTATTTTCCACCATAATTTGCAAATAAATTCATTAAAAATCCTACAATGTGATTTTCTGGAGAAAAAAAATATCAATTTGTCTGTCATAGTTGACGTGTACCTATGATGAAAATTACAGGCCTCTCTCATCTTTTTAAGTGGGAGAACTTGCACAATTGGTGGCTGACTAAATACTTTTTTCCCCCACTGTAAATATGTCAGTTAGACTGTGGACTGTACATATTATTTACTGTGCTGTACTGTATGTGTGTGACACATAGCCAGATAGCCTGAAGACAAACTCCATAAAACCATTTCACAGGAGACCTGATATTTAGGTCTGGACTACTCATGACCTTTAGGGTTTACCTTTGACCTCTAACCCTGAGGATCACATCAAGCTGATTGGTCAAATCAAGTCAGCTGCTCTCTGTAGAGAAAGTGTGTGTAATGGCCTCAGCAGTTCATCATGTGGTTTTTCCATCATGTTTCTAAAATAGAGGGTGAAGAATGATATTCTGGGTGGAGGATGTGTACTGCCTGGACAAGAAATCAGTGTTACTGCTGGTGGTAAACAAGTGGCCTACTGTATTAGACATACAGTAGTAATGTTCCATCTATCATGGCCTCTGCTGGGGACACTGCCATTGGGAGTTCTTCCCAGATTCACTAGCTTCTGAAAGATGTAGTACCATTACATTGCTTTATACTGTCTTCCATGTTGTAATGAACCAACTGTAAGTCACTCTGGAGAAGAGCGTCTGCTAAATGACTAAAATGTCAAATGTAAATGTAATGTCAACTTTCTCAAATGTAATATCATCAGTGACCGGCAAGCAGAAAGTCAATCTTCAGTTTCAAAAAGCTAGCAGGAAGTCAATTTTCGGTTTCAAAACGCTAGTGTGTTTCATGTTGACTGGTATCATGTAGGTTATATGTTTTCATAAATCTGCTGCTTTTTATACAGATTGTTTTTTGTTTCCCTCTGTGGCTGTACATTACTGCTTTTGTAATAATTTTTTTAAAGAATTGCTAAAAAATTGCCTTCGCTTTAAATTTCATATAGATATACATAGATTTTTAAATAACTTAATAATTGATATACAGTGCCTTGCAAAAGTACATTTTACATTTTAGTCATTTAGCAGACGCTCTTATCCAGAGCGACTTACAGTTAGTGAGTGCATACATTATTTTTTTCATACTGGCCCCCCGTGGGAAACGAACCCACAAACCCTGCTCTACCAACATCCCTGCCGGCCATTCCCTCCCCTACCCTGGACGACGCTGGGCCAATTGTGCGCCGCCCCATGGGTCTCCCGGTCACGGCCGGCTACGACAGAGCCTGGATACAAACCAGGATCTCTTGTGGCACAGCTAGCACTGCGATGCAGTGCCTTAGACCACTACGCCACTCGGGAGTACAAAGTATTCATCCCCCTTGGCGTCTTTCCTATTTTGTTGCATTACAACCTGTAATTTAAATTGATTTTTATTTGCATTTCATGTAATGGACACACACAAAATAGTCCAAATTGGTGAAGTGGAATGAAGAAAATTACTTGTTTCAAAAGATTCTAAATAATAAATAACGGAAAGGTGGTGCGTGCATATGTATTCACCCCCTTTGCTATGAAGCCCCTAAATAAGATCTGGTGCAAACAATTACCTTCAGAAGTCACATAATTAGTTAAATAAAGTCCACCTGTGTGCAATCTGTCACATGATCTCAGTATATATACACCTGTCCTGTAAGGCCCCAGAGTCTGCAACACTACTAAGCAAGGGGCACCACCAAGCAAGCAGCACCATGAAGACCAAGGAGCTCTCCAAACAGGTCAGGGACAAAGTTGTGGAGAAGTACAGATCAGGGTTTGGTTATAAAAAAATATCCAAAACTTTGAACATCCCACAGATACCATTAAATCCATTTTTAAAAAATGGAAAGAATATGGCACCACAACAAACCTGACAAGAGAGGGCCCCCCACCAAAACTCACGTACCAGGCAAGGAGGGCATTAATCAGAGAGTCAACAAAGAGACCAAAGATAACCCTGAAGGAGTTGCAAAGCTCCACAGTGGAGATTGGAGTATCTGTCCATAGGACCACTTTAAGCCGTACACTCCACAGAGCTAGGCTTTACGGAAGAGTGGCCAGAAAAAAAGCCATTGCTTAAAGAAGAAAATAAGCAAACACATTTGGTGTTCGCCAAAATGCATGTGGGAGACTCCCCAAACATATGGAAGAAGGTACGCTGGTCAGATGAGACTAAAATTGAGCTTTTTGGCCATAAAGGAAAATGCTATGTCTGGCGCAAACCCAACACGTCTCATCACCCCAAGAACACCATCCCCACAGTGAAGCATGGTGGTGGCAGCATCATGCTGTGGGGATGTTTTTCATCGGCAGGGACTGGGAAACTGGTCAGAATTGAAGGAATGATGGATGGCGCTAAATACAGGGAAATTCTTGAGAGAAACCTGTTTTTCTTCCAGAGATTTGAGACTGGGACGGAGGTTCACCTTCCAGCAGGACAAAGACCCTAAGCATACTGCTTAAGCGACACTCAAGTGGTTTAAGGGGAAACATTTAAATGTCTTGGAATGGCCTAGTCAAAGCCCAGACCTCAATCCAATTGAGAATCTGTGGTATGACTTAAAGATTGCTGTACACCAGTGGAACCCATCCAACTTGAAGGAGCTGGAGCAGTTTTGCCTTGAAAGATGCCAGTGGCTAGATGTGCCAAGCTTATAGAGACATACCCTAAGAGACTTGCAGCTGTAATTGCTGCAAAAGGTGGCGCTACAAAGTATTGACTTTGGGGGGGTGAATAGTTATGCACACTCAAGTTCTGTTTTTTTGTCTTATTTGTTTCACAATAAAAAATATTTTGCATCTCGGCTATGTAAACTATTCTATTTCAACTGAAATTAAATAGTTGAAACACACTGACATTTTAATGTGAGCGGGCAAGTGTCTATAAACATCCCTCCCTGAGACAGATAAGCTACAACATTTGACTTGTTTAAATACACTTAACACAAGTACTGTATTTCTCCTTTTGGTACATGGAGTGTTTCAAAGTAGGTCATTGGAGAGCAGAAAAAATAACAATGTCAAGAGAGAGGATTCAATAGCTTGTCTGGCTGGTTGCCAGTAAGGCCTAGATTCAATACGGATTGCAGAAGATCTGCGTTTTAGCACGATTGACATTCAAAAGGTAATTTCCGATTGATACGACATGCAGCGTTTAACGCGGAACCATTGCCTTTAAAAAGGTGCATAGCAGAAAACAGGTGATCGGATTGAATGTAGCCCTTAGTTTCAGCAGTAGACTAGTCAACCTGTTGTGTTGTCCATAGTGATATAGTGCTGTGTAATGCAGTAACAGTTTGGCACGAAGGCTAATAATAGGACTCCATATTGATCCAAACACTCAGACCCTTGAGGATCAGCAACACTCAAGAGCCCTTCAACATGGTAAGAGACATAACAAACACAGAAACAGAGTATGCTGCCATTGGAGAAATGCAGTCCCAATGGACTTCGAGTCTAGTAATGTGGTACTTTCTCCAACTATCCATTTGGCTTCACCACTTAATGCCTGGGTACACCCCAGGCCTGATTTAGACATAAGCAAACAGTTGCATAACGTTTAGCAATGGAAAACAAGTTTCTATTGGACAAATTCAGGTAGGTCCCTCCCCATTTCATTGCGTTTTCTTCCTAGTGAATACACCCCTGGTAGCACTGACTTGAGACTACAAGGTACATCCCAAATTGTGAACGAGACAGAGGCACAATAAAGTCAAACTTCCCACAATACTTTATTATGTTGGAAAGTACAAGCATACGAGACATTCATATCAGCATTCTCTACCAACAACAGCAAAGTCATGGCAGAATACAGACAAACCCAAACTGTTGCATTGAAATGCTGAGTTTCCATAGAAATGTTATTAAACGGCCAAAACAGACAGAAACTAGCCCTTCATCAATAAATATATATTTTATGTCAAATTTATGACGTCTCCATTTCATATGCATCTATTGAATTACCATGATTAAAGTGATCATATCGTTTTGTCACCACATCAACCTAACAAGGCTATTGTCTCTCAGAATCACACCACCTCCAACTCTTATTTAGTAAAATGCTATCAAACTTTTCAGAAGTCCCAAAAAGTTATATCTTCAACACATGTTCATACGGTTCATTGTCGCATTTTGAAACAAGCTATGTTCTGTGTTAGGAGAGCAGTCACAAAAGAAGCTCATACTAAAATTCCAGCACATCATTATAAACCACAAACCAGGCTTTAAATGGTGGAAGAGAAGAACCCAACCTAGCATGTCTGTCTCCCTCTCTATACAACTACTTTATGTTGTCTTAAGGCTTCAGGGGCCCATGTAGGTTTGGATGAAGACCCCCTGTACACACTGCACAGTGAAATTGTGTTTTGAGGGGGAATGGAGGACGGTAAGGGGGAGCAGAGAGCGGGACGTATGTGACCACTGGCCTGAATAAACAGTAATCTCCCTCCTCAACACTAACAAAAACATAGAAAAGAAACGGACCAAAAACAAAACCGGGAAAGAAGGGGGAGGCTACTGAAGGCACTACTGAACAAGTTTCCCAGGTACAACTTAGTGAATGTGATGTACAAACAAACAAATAAAAAACGAACGAAAAATATCCACTTTGAACTTTGAAGACATGGCGACTAGCTTAGTCTCAACTCTCATCACTTCCTCTTCTGGCTCAGTCAGGGGGGGAGGGGCGATACATCATGTTGTGTGTCCATCATCATCTCCTCCTCACTCTGCCTTGTCCTTTGTCTTGGATTTGAACGGAACTTTGCCGGCTACCGTGGAACCCACTGATGACACGCCCCCGGCGACCCCTTTCACCAGGCTGACGCTCATTGAGGGGACGGAGGTAACTGCTGATTTTGTGTACTCCAGACTCTTCCCGCCGAGCCAGGCGACTCCTCCTACTGTGGCTCCCACCAAAGTTTTACTGGCGCTGAACAGGCCACCCCCGACCCGCCAGATCATGCCCGGCTGGGTCACAGGGTGCTCCTTCCCTTCACCTTTAGAAAGAACACATGCAAAACACCTCAGTACAGAAAGATACATACATACCAGATAGAGACATAGCAGAAAGCAAAAGACTAGATAGCGAAAGACCAGAGAGTGAGGAACACGCGTCATGTTTGTGTGACAGACCACCAGCAGTGTGAGAGAGACCAGCTTGGATATAGACCTACACCTACACACAATGAATCATATGATTAAACAATAGTAATGCATGTCAATACCTTGAGGTATTCTACTTAGTAACCACATTTCCATCCACAGTTTTTATCTGCAATAAGTCAGTTTGGTGGAAACACCACTGGTGAGAAAATGCAAATATTGTAAAATATGCATAATGAAAATATGCACATTATGCATATTTTAGAATATTCGCATGAAAATCTGTGGCCAATTGGACTGAAACCAAGCGACTGAGAAACTCTCTCCACAAGACTGACAAAGTACAACCCTAGCCCTTGATCATGACTCGCAGTTCCATTACACATAAGAGTCATTGGACGAAGGAGTCTTCTGTACGAATAAGTTTTGTTAAGAGCCCCGACGCTCAGTCTGAACATTAATACGCTTTGCTTGCGGTACGGTTTCAAAAGCACAAGGACCTTATCTTTCATATCAGCAAGAAATACTTTTCTAAAAGCTAAAAGGTTAAATTGATACACACCCTGATAGGGTTAGTGTTCCCCACATGGTCATATCTTGTTTACGGAAGACAAGAGGCGACCACCTGAGCTATCTAGCATGCTCCGAACATCTGTGTGTACGTGTAACTCCGGAAGTGTAGTTTTGTCAGATTAATGTGAAAAACTGCTACAGTACATTTACATTTAAGTAATTTAGCAGACGCGCTTATCCAGAGCGACTTACAAATTGGTGTATATTTTTTATTTGAAGGATTCTCTCTCGCTGATGAAAGATAAGGGCCATATGGTTTCGAAAACCGTATTGCAAGCGATGATTGACGTTTCTAAAATGTTAAAAAACAGCTTCGGAATTGTAGTACACAGGAGGTCTTCGTGGGCGAAGCTAATGACTGAAAACTGTAGGGAGAAGGCAGAATGCCGCCTTGAGAGCTAAGTACAACCCTTACCCTATCACAAACAAACATCTTCCCTTAATACATCTCTACAGTTTCTTAAAATAGCAACACAACCCTTTACCCTGAATTGCACCTTATCCCAGATGGTTCAAGAGTACCTTGACAAACTGGCGCTTTAAATATGCCCACCAAGAGAGATGGCTACAGCGCAGAGAGATATTGAGCAATGCAGTGGGCACTGTTGATGATGCGTTATTTACCTGCTGTGGGCTCGCTTTCAGTAGACTCAGGTTCTTCTCCCACGAGACAACCTTCAGGCTGGGGCTCTGGGGTGGCGTTCACGTTCTAACAGAACAAAAACAATATAGATTAGGCTAGAATGCATATGATTTAATAAGCAAGTTCATTCAAGTAGCATATCTTACAAGCTGTTAAACTACCACTAACACTATAAGCCTGTTGGCAAAGTCAAAACAGTATAATCAAACTAATTTAGAAATGTATTTCTGAATAGAACGACCGGTGCAAATTCTGAGCAGCCATGAAAAAAGTGTTCCAGGCATAAGTAGGTTAAATAACAGCATATTATTAGTAAGGCTATGATTTGGGATTTCTTGCACAACACGTTCAATTTGACAGGCCCGTCAAGCACAACCAACGTTCAAAACCAGTTCTTGTTGATGTTCAAAGTTCTTGCTCGTTGTAAAACCATACGACAATCATTGTTTGCTTCGTGTTTACTTAAATTCCCTTTTGTTAATCAACGAAAAATTTCAAAAAGATGACAAAGCTAAGGCTACAGGCTTTTAAATGGGTCTTAGAAAGTCATCCCGTTGTGAAAGCTCTAATTATCTGGTTACGTAGGCTGCGCAGGGAGAATAACACTTACGAAATGAGAACGAAAGCGAAATGTAATACATCGTCAATAATTTGGGCTATAGATTTAGTTTAATATTTTTTCATTAACCTACTGTTTGCTTGAAAGGACGCACTGTGCATCACTCAGTCTGGATCTAATCAATTCCATGCGTTATTTCGTTCGTGCGCAATTGTTTTATCATACACCAATTGATATGCAGTAGCCTATCACTTTACTTATCGTAAGCACATAAATGCATTGTGAAAATTAAATCGATACAAAAGGCCAGACAAATCCTTACCTTCACCATGTTTCCAATATTTTCTGATGGCCGCTTGTAGAAGAGAATGCTACGTCTTTTTAAAAAACGCACCTGAGACGAATAATTGGTGCGCTCGTTTGTTTTCCTGAAAATCTTATCGCAATTTCCAGGCTGTGCCTTTTTACTTTTGTCCAAACTCCTCTATTCAAAGCTATACTTTAATAGCGTGCTGCCCTGTATTTCAACGCACGTAAAATCGTACTTTCGCAGTTTCAAAACTTTTCCTTAAGAAAGTATAGGATGTATCTTGTTGGTTCTGCCGACGTGGCGCCTCAACTACTGCACTCGTTTTCTCCGGATCTTGCGTCACCTCAAACAGACTGCCGCTCTCTTTATTTTATTCATGAGTACTACAGGGCAGACGGAATACATATTTTTCAGGCTTCACTTAAAGACAACATGTTATGTAATGCGGCCAACTTTTGAGTGGCCTTTCGGACTATAGCGGTCAAAAAGATCATGACATATGATTAATTCACAAGGATCAGTACATATTTTATCTTTTGGTAATACATTAATTCACCCAAATAACACAAAAGATGAGTCATTTATTAGGTTTATTTATTCAGTATTTGTCCATGTTAAAGATGTACAAAAAACATGTTACACCATACCAACGTTATAATAGTGAGTGTTGGTTGCCATGCCAACGGCGATAAGGTTGTTCTGAATAGACAGGCAGCTGCACCACTGCCAGCCCAGAGAAAAACATCTCTCCACTACTGAATGGTCTCCTGTGATGGCAGTGATTCACATGCCATATAGACTGTAATGAAGAAGACTGTGGCTCTTCCAATAATAGATGTGAGGTCTGGCTGTCACACCTGCAGCCTACTTCTCTCTGTCACGTCCTAGATTCAAGCCCCTTGACGTCCTGCCTTACCGAGGCATGTGGAGCAGATAAAGTATGACGGTTGAATGAACATGTCTGCGTTCTTTGTCTTAAGAGTTTTCAGTTCTGCAATGTTTATGCCTCGGCTTCAGAGCCTTCCACAACAAGATGCAACAAAACAGGTGCACGTGAAATTCAATGCAACAGTCTGTGTCCCAGTCTCTGTACCTAAGACCACTAGGCTACCAATGAAGTGCAAAGAAATGCGGGTGTACGCACAATCATGATAATTGCACTTTTAGCTAGCTTCTTCCATGATGTAGCTAATATGTCACTCCTGGTCTTGAGTGTCAGAGACACTGTGTGTGTGGACACTGACAGTGAAATGGACTATCTGACAACTCTGTGATTGTAAGGACAGCATCTCTGTGCAGAGGCTTGGGAATACATACAGCCACTCCAACAGGAGACTCTTCTTATCTCCCCAGACCACACTTTGTCAGTTCCCAGCCTTTGTACCCAACATGGTTCCTCTGCATGTTGCCTCTCTTGGCTTTCAGAGGCAGTAGAGCAGGTCTTGGAAGAAAGCAGCCACAGTTGATGCTTTGTTGATGCTTCCTACCAGAGATTGTCCTGAAGACATACTGATGGGAATAAGACTACTCTGCATGGAAAAGCTGGCCACTGCTTTCAGATCAGATGTTAAAGGTGGGAGAGGAGGCCATTGATACAGTTCCTTGCAAAAGTATTCATCCCCCTTGGCCAGGTCTCTGACCTCCTCCCTATAGGCTTTCTTATCGTTGTCGGCGATCAGGCCTACCACTGTTGTGTCGTCGGCAAACTTAATGCTGGTGTTGGAGTCGTGCCTGGCCATGCAGTCATGGGTGAACAGGGGGGGACTGAGCACGCACCCCTGAGGGGCCCCTGTGTTGAGGATCAGCGTGGCAGATGTGTTGTTACCTACCCTTACCACCTGGGGGCGGCCCGTCAGGAAGTCCAGGATCCAGTTGCAGAGGGAGGTGTTTAGTCCCAGGGTCCTTAGCTTAGTGATGAGCTTTGAGGGCACTATGGTGTTGAACGCTGAGCTGTAGTCAATGAATGGCATTCTCACGTAGGTGTTCCTCTTGTCCAGGTGGGAAAGGGCAGTGCGGAGTACAATAGAGATTGCGTCATCTGTGGATCTGTTGGGGTGGTATGCAAATTGGAGTGGGTCTAGGGTTTCTGGGATATTGGTGTTGATGTGAGTCATGACCAGCCTTTCAAAGCACTTCATGGCTACAGACGTGATTGCTACGGGTCGGTAGTCATTTAGGCAGGTTATCTTAGTGTTCTTGGGCACAGGGACTATGGTGGTCTGCTTGAAACATGTTGGTATTACAGACTCAGTCAGGGACATGTTGAAAATGACATTGAAGACACTTGCCAGTTGGTCAGCGCATGCTCGGAGTACACGTCCTGGTAATCCGTCTGGCCCCGCGGCCTTGTGAATGTTGACCTGCTTAAAAGTCTTACTCACATCGGCTACGGAGAGTGTGATCACATAGTCATCCGGAACAGCTGATGCTCACATGCATGCTTCAGTGTTGCTTGCCTCGAAGCGACCATAGAAGTGATTTAGCTGGTCTGGTAGGCTTGTGTCACTGGGCAGCTCGCGGCTGTGCTTCCCTTTGTAGCCCTGCCACATCCGACGAGCGTCGGAGCCGGTGTAGTACGATTCAATCTTAGTCCTGTATTGACTCTTTGCCTGTTTGATGGTTCGTCGGAGGGCATAGCGGGATTTCTTATAAGCGTCCGGGTTAGAGTCCCGCTCTTTCAATGATGTCTGTAGAAAGAATGGGGTGCCAGCTATGACATGACACCTTGAGTTTGAAAATATATATTTTGCTTATTGAACTACAGTAGGTGAAGTGGATGTACACCCGGTAACGGAATTACGGTAACAGAATTACATCTTGGGGTCCCTGATCTGAACTACACAGAAATGCATAATTATGGATATGAATATAATTATTGTAATGTATCGTGAATAGATACACAAAAGGTAGAAATATGCAATATCCTTATTTTAAGGAGCTCCGTCCCCAAACAAGAGCACATTTCGTTGGTCCGGACCAGACCAAATCTGAACCAATCATAGACGTCTATGTTTCACAAGTTTGGACATCACAGTACAAACACATTGTTAGGATGGAAAATGGTTGAAAAATGTATATATGCCTTAATTTCTCAAAAATATAGACTCTCCAATTTGACATGCTCCTATGAATTTCACGTTGGTGCTCATGGGCCCTTTTAGATGGAAATACCCAGTACTAGCAGCAGTCTGAAAAAGGGGACTAGTAGCTTTAGCAGTAGTGATGGTAGTAGAAAAGTACAGAAGCAGCGTTGTACCAATGATGCAGCCAGCCTGCAGCAGCACCTCCTCTGGGGCCATCCAGGGCTCATAGACTTAGAGGGGAAATACTTCCTGAAGACACACAAAGAGAGAGTCATGAATCACAAGGCTGAAATATAAATCTGGGTTTTGAGACAGTGTGTGTGTGTGTGTTCGAGAGCCCTACCTGAGATATTCTCCTTCGGGGTCTGTGCGTCGCCCGAGGCATACATGGCAGAAAATGCGTGTGGACTGGTGGAAGAAGGCACTGGCAGACAGCCACATCCAGTTCCCTGCATTTAAACTGTAGTCTGCATCCAACAGGTGCCCCTCAAACATCTGACACACACAGAGGGCACAGGACGATGCAGAGAGAAGCACAGTCATCTACTGGAGTACACCAACAACTGGAGACGCCTTGCAAAGTGACAGATTTTAGAGCCAGCAGCCATGTTGCCCCGCTTTTTCTCGTTTTTGGTACCTTGATGCCCTCCTCCCTGTTGATCCACAGGTTTCCCACCCCTCCCTCCCTACCTTCATGCCTCCCTCCCTACCTTCATGCCCTCCCCCCAGCTGACCCACAGGTCTCCTCTCCTCCACCTCTCCCTCCCTCCCTCCATCCCTCCCCTTCTCCATCTCTCTTTACCTTGATGCCCTCCCCCCAGCTGACCCACAGGTCTCCTCTCCTCCACCTCTCCCTCCCTCCCTCCATCCCTCCCCTTCTCCATCTCTCTTTACCTTCATGCCCTCCCCCCAGCTGACCCACAGGTCTCCTCTCCTCCACCTCTCCCTCCCTCCCTCCATCCCTCCCCTTCTCCATCTCTCTTTACCTTCATGCCCTCCTCCCAGCTGATCCACAGGTCTCCTCTGGTCAGGAAGCAGGCCACAGCGTGTCTGGCCAGGTGGTGGATCCAGCCCTCCTGCCTCAGCTGGGTCATGATGGCGTCGATCCAGGGTAAGCCTGTCTGTTCCTGAGGGAGGGTGACGGGGACAAGGACAGGGGTGTCATTGACAGTCACACATGTTGTCTGAATGTTCATTTATCTGAGTTAGTGCTTCTTTTAGTGCAATTTAGTTAGCTCTTAGGACAGGTGCTAGTGCTCAAATTACATTGACACTTTGGGACAAATATTTTTTTCCAAGTTGGGTCATACGTCCTCCACTTCCGTAGCTCCTCCTGCTTGTCATACCAGCCAATCTAAAGGCATATAGAGTTGCCCTCCTTCTTGATAAAGTTGGCCGTTGCCGAAGCGACGGTGTAGAAGAACTCCCTCCACAGCACCTGGCCCTGCAGAGAGACGGGAGGCAGGGAGTGGTTCTTCGACTAGAGGGGGGAGAGAGGGAAGGAGGGAGGTAGGCGAGGTTGAGAGTGGGGGAGAAAGGGACGGAGAGAGGGAAAGAAGGAGAGGAGGAGGTAAGGGAGAAAGTGGGAGAGTGATGAGGACAGAGAGCATACTGAACAATAAACCCAACATCAACAATATGATGGCTTCTGGTTGCACTTCCTGGCTACTAACTATAATTTCAACATCAGGGTCTTCTGGTGAACACAACTTACCTGTGCATAGATCTTGGAGAGCTTGTGGTAGAATGCCCATACAGACAGACAACCCAAACTGAGGTAGGGACTGAGACCTGTGGTGCTGGGTAGCAGGGAGTTGGGGATGGTGCGTGGCTTGGAGAAGTTAGCCACCCAACCCTGTAGGGAGGGACAACATGAGTCAGTTAGAGTGCAGAATGCAACAAAACACCAGGGATTCTCTGGTAAAACAACTAAGAGACAGAAAAGTGATTACATTTTTGCATGGGTAAAAACGAATTAATCTATTGATAATGCATCCACTGGTGTCGGGCTACTTCGGAGTGTATTTACATGATTAAAGGGATAGTGCAACATTTACTGCCCTGAGTCAAATGAACTCATGAATACCCATTTTATGTCTCTGTGTGCAGTTTGAAGAAAGTAGTTTCTGGAGCCATTGCTAACTAGCGTTAGCAGAATGCCTGGAAGTCTATAGGAACAGCTAGCATGCTTGCCAAAATTGCCAAAATGTTGCACTATCCCTAGCTGTTATAAAGTACCTGGCTCTCAATGTGTCTCTGTAGCAGTGGAGGCTGCTGAGGGGAGGACAGCTCATAATAATGTCTGGAACGGAGCGAATGGAATGGCATCTAACCATGTATTTGATGTATTTGATACCATTCCACCTATTCTGCTCCAGCCATTACCACGAACCCATCCTCCCCAGTTAAGGTGCCACCAACCTCCTGTGCTCTGTAGCCTCATCAAGGCATGGCTCTCTCCTCCAGGCCACAGCACCTCTGACTGCCCCTCAATGCCCAGATCCTCCACAGAGGGAGCCCTGTACTCCCCTTCACTGTACTCCTCAGCTGCCGGGGAAGGGCACGTCCTGCAAGGGAAACATAAATATAACGTTATCACAATACAACAGGGAAGGACACTTCCTACAATAAAAGGGAAACATCCATATAATGTTACCCAAGTACAAATAGAAAGAATGTTGGGCAGCGGTGAGTGTTATTGTATCTTTTTCTGTTCTGCCCCCTTTTCCTCTTTTCAAACATCTGTTTTTAGTACAACCTGGAGGACACGACTGCAGTGTCACAATATTTCTTTGTTTTCCTCCAGCCTATCATAAATGTCTAGTTTATTCCCCCTCTCCCTGGACGACAAACCCTTCATGTTCATGTTCAAGCCCTCTCCATGTTCCAAGGCTTCATTTCCAGCCACTAACAACAGCCAGTAGGTCTAAAATGGGCTTCGAGACAGTCTCAAGGCTTTAAACCCTATTCGCTTTCATACTGTACAGAGAACAGTGGCACCTGTTCACATCACAGGAGAACAGCCTGTATGTCTCCCTAGAACACTGGTCCCAGATCACATCAAACAGCCGAACAGCAGGGAGTATGGTTTTGCTGTGCTTTTGATGGCCTAGTGCCTCAAATATCAAGCACACATGCACACACAAAACAAAACACAGAGATCATTGCTTTGAAGTTTGAACAGCTGGCATTTATTGTAGATTAGAGCACTAATGGAACAAACAGACTGCTCCCAATGAAGCACACACAAACAAAGGCACCGGCAGGGTCAACCTCAAGTTATTTCTCAGTCAACTATCTCTTTAGAACATATGGACACACACACACACCTATACTACACACACCCATTCCTTCCTTGGCGGGCGAGTTTACCCAACACAAGCAGTCTGGCAGCAGAGAAAGGCATCTGTTCCCTCAGTGACTCAATGACACACATACACACACGGAAATAACAACAGAAGCTGTGCCCAATCAACACTACCTAATAATGCCGTAATTAGCATACAATTAGCACAGGGAGAGAGGTTTTAATTCTCTATTATGGCAAATAGTTTATTGGATTAAATTGTCCTACTTAGATCCAAATATTGGTTGATTATACTAGAGGCTGACTAATTAACTGGCACACATTGTGTTCACAGGAAAGGCCTGGGTTTTGATGAATAAACAAGTTGTGGGTGTGTCGAGGCTTGGCCCCTTCACTAACCAATCAGAACGTGCTCCATGGCTAAATATGTGGTTGCTTCTTTTATGTATTGCGTTGTCATCAACTCTAATTAGAATGTTAGTTCGTTAAATAGCCTGACCCATATTTTCTAAATATTTTTGAACATGTTTGCAGTCCACATTGTTCTAATTGCATGGCTTCCATATGGAAATACATTGTTAAACATAGGCTATAGCATTCACACTGATTTAGGGGCTAGGTCTTCTGTAAATTGCAGTTTGGATATGCTAAACATAATCAATAAGAAATATTAAATTCACTAGGCTATTGATAAGGCATAAAAAGACAGTGTATAATTCGAGTCAAATTCTAATAAAAACTAAAAAACAACTTGTTTAAAATAGACAAGGTATAAATACAGTTACAGGCGTCATAATTGCTCCCTGTGGCGTATAATACAAACAAGGCAACTTAGACTATGGAGGGTTTTAAGCACATCCAAACTTTTCACAGGAGCTGGATAAAGATTCAATATCAAAAGAAAGGGGGAATGTCCACTCACCATTACACTGCTCGCAAATGTCATGTTATATAATCATCCTGGAACCATCTTACAGATCATATTTGCACTTCTCCAGAAATAGCTGTTTTTTAAACTAACAACAATATTTCTAAATAGGATCAGGTCAGAACTTGATCTTAACTTGATCGCTCCTTTGTCGCGGATAATTTTCCTGCTGCATCAGGAAATTCAAATGAGCCTCGAGTCTTAAATCTCTGAAAATGAGCAGTTCTCTTTCTCTCCATACGGTGGCAGATGAGTCATTGGGATCAGGGCTTGCTACCAAAATAATTTTCTCTCTCACTCGCTAGGTCCTATTACTGCAACATTCAAATGTACAAAAATGTATCTGAAATGCAACCATACACATTAACAACCGTTGTTTTATATAGCTTAAAAGCACAAGTTAGATATTGGTCTAGGCTACGACATACAAGTGTCAAATGTATCCTAAGGTCAAAATTGAGTTCAATTATGGCCTAGGGTGGTCTAGCGGTTAAGGCCACCATGTCAGTGTGGGTTTGATTCCGGCACATGCCCTTCTGGCACAAATAACTCAACCCCTGATTGACTTGATTTATTTACACATTTAAAATATGGACAGTCTAGGGATATTTAACCCCCGGTCTTGATAAGAAATGACCATACCAGACACTTTTGGATAACATAAATAGGAAACAAATTAAATACCAACAATAGGCTACACCAACAGCTTCTATTCATACAAAGTGTTGGGTAAATTGCCACAGTAGATTTGCCGTGGTAAACGAGGAAACACTTATTTATTTTGTACAGAATGCTTAGCATATACAGTAGGGAGAACAAGTATTTGATACACTGCCGATTTTGCAGGTTTTCCTACTTACAAAGCATGTAGAGGTCTGTAATTTTTATCATAGGTACATTTCAACTGTGAGAGATGGAATCTAAAACAAAAATCCAGAAAATCACATTGTATGACTTTTAAGTAATTAATTTGCATTTTATTGCATGACATAAGTATTTGATACATCAGAAAAGCAGAACGTAATATTTGGTACAGAAACCTTTTTTTGCAATTACAGAGATCATACGTTTCCTGTAGGTCTTGACCAGGTTTGCACACACTGCAGCAGGGATTTTGGCCCACTCCTCCATACAGACCTTCTCCAGATCCTTCAGGTTTCGGGGCAATACGGACTTTCAGCTCCCTCCAAAGATGTTCTATTGGGTTCAGGTCTGGAGATTGGCTAGGCCACTCCAGGACCATGAGATGCTTCTTACGGAGCCACTCCTTAGTTGCCCTGGCTGTGTGTTTCGGGTCGTTGTCATGCTGGAAGACCCAGCCACGATCCATCTTCAATGCTCTTACTGAGGGAAGGAGGTTGTTGGCCAAGATCTCGCGATACATGGCCCCATCCATCCTCCCCTCAATACGGTGCAGTCGTCCTGTCCCCTTTGCAGAAAAGCATCCCCAAAGAATGATGTTTCCACCTCCATGCTTCACGGTTGGGATGGTGTTCTTGGGGTTGTACTCATCCTTCTTCTTCCTCCAAACACGGCGAGTGGAGTTTAGACCAAAAAGCTCTATTTTTGTCTCATCAGACCACATGACCTTCTCCCATTCCTCCTCTGGATCATCCAGATGGTCATTGGCAAACTTCAGACGGGCCTGGACATGCGCTGGCTTGAGCAGGGGGACCTTGCGTGCGCTGCAGGATTTGAATCCATGACGGCGTAGTGTGTTACTAATGGTTTTCTTTGAAACTGTGGTCCCAGCTCTCTTCAGGTCATTGACCAGGTCCTGCCGTGTAGCTCTGGGCTGATCCCTCACCTTCCTCATGATCATTGATGCCCCACGAGGTGAGATCTTGCATGGAGCCCCAGACCGAGGGTGATTGACCGTCATCTTGAACTTCTTCCATTTTCTAATAATTGCGCCAACAGTTGTTGCCTTCTCACCAAGCTGCTTGCCTATTGTCCTGTAGCCCATCCCAGCCTTGTGCAGGTCTACAATTCTATCCCTGATGTCCTTACACAGCTCTCTGGTCTTGGCCATTGTGGAGAGGTTGGAGTCTGTTTGATTGAGTGTGTGGACAGGTGTCTTTTATACAGGTAACGAGTTCAAACAGGTGCAGTTAATACAGGTAATGAGTGGAGAACAGGAGGGCTTCTTAAAGAAAAACGAACAGGTCTGTGAGAGCCGGAATTCTTACTGGTTGGTAGGTGATCAAATACTTATGTCATGCAATAAAATGCAAATTAATTATTTAAAAATCATACAATATGATTTTCTGGATTTTTGTTTTAGATTCCGTCTCTCACAGTTGAAGTGTACCTATGATAAAAAATTACAGACCTCTACATGCTTTGTAAGTAGGAAAACCTGCAAAATCGGCAGTGTATCAAATACTTGTTCTCCCCACTGTAGATAAATTGCCCTCATTCTTTTCAAAAAGGACTAAGTTGTTCCGATTACAATACTAACCAGAGGGCGAACATATCTTGAAAGACTTTGGTTGCAAGCAGGACTAACGTTAAGGTAAAACTGACATCATCTTTCAGGGAGCGGTAATGAGGTGACCAATAATGGTTGCAATTCAGATCAGCTGTGCGGGTGAATTTAGTGCATATTGATGGTTTAACGATCAGCTGGCCATAATCTAGTGCCATTGATGGTTGCAATAGGCCCCTTGTTATTTGATTATATTCCAATAGGCTACATTCTGTAGGCTTTCCGTTAGCCTATCCATTGTTACATAATGAAAGGTGTGAAAAATGATAATAGGCTAGCCTACTGTTTGTGTTTCCCAGGCTGAGTTGATGAGCTGATTTGGGCCATCAGTTGACTGACAGATGTAGGCCTACTGTAGTACGATAAACTTTCCTTCAGTGTGGATGCTCGCCCACGTTTTATAGTTAGGCTATGTATAATTTGTCAATATAGTTATGGTCTTTGGTGTGGATTGAAAGCCTGTATTGTGTGGCTTTAATATTTAATTTCGTAAAGCTGTCAAGACATTTATGCACTTGAGCCTATCCAAAGACGATTTTGTTGAGCTGAGACACTTTTCTTTGATGTGTAAATTATTAGACTATTAGTTTCACTTCTTGGAAACATTTAAATAAATGCAATTAACTTGTGGGCCTAATGTAGGCTTAGGCTGGTCAGTGAAATCGGCCAGCACTCATGATGCTCGAAGCCAGAGCGCGCTGTTTAGACCACTGCGTTACGGCAGTTCACAATGCTCTAGCAAGGACTAAGAATACTATGAATACCTGTCACGGATTCTGCCGAGGCTGCTCCTCCACCTTGCTCGGGCAGGCTTCGGCGTTCGTCGTCCCCGGAGTACTAGCTACTGCCGATCGATGTTTCGGTGTTTGTCTTGTTTTGTCTTGAGTAGTTACACCTGTTGTCTATTATGTTTGATTGTATATCCTATAATTACCCTTGTCTCACGTTTGGTATTTGTGTGTTATTGTTTTGTGTCTAGGCGGTATCGGCATCGCTTTTGTCTTTAGGTGTATGGTGTTTTCCCTCCTGGTTCTGAGGTTTTGTTTTGTTCTTTACATTTAGTAAAGTACGTCTGCTAGTATCTCTGTGTCCTGCGCTTGACTTCACTCACCGCATACCCGCCGCTCCTGACAATACCGATGACCCAAACCATAGCCCTAACCTTAAGCACTCAACACATAATAAAAAATACTGGATTTTCCCTAATGAAAAATACATCTACCCCTGCAAATATGACAATTTATTATAATCTAAATAAGAATTCACATGAGATGCGCTGTAGCACTACATAAGGTAGCCTACAATGTAGGTACGGTACTGCATTGTATACAAACATCGCTTCCAGCTGCCCCCCTGGCAGCAATACTAAATATTTCTTATGATATAGAAATCCTCCTGCTGCAGGATTATTTTCCTCCTGCGACGAAAGGGGTCAAATTAAGATTGGACATCTGTAGGCCTAAGGGCTCTTCGGCAGGAGGCATGGATGTTTGTCTTATCCATTGAATATAGTTTATTGAATATTATAAACTGGGTGGTTCGAGCCCTAAATGTTAATTGGCTGAAAGCTGTGGTATATCAGAGGTATACATTTCTTTTTACAGCTCTAATTATGTTGGTAACCAGTTTATAGTAGCAATAAGGCACCTCTGGGTTTTTTTGGTATATTGCCAATATACCATGGCTAAGGGCTGTATCCAGGCACTCTGTGTTGCATCGTGCGTAGAACAACCCTAAGCTGTGGTACATTGGCCAAATAGGCCTAGTTATAACAAACATGTAGCCAATCCCCCCCCAAAAAATATTGGCTTTAACATGGAAACATTTGTCAACACACATGGTCGAGCCATGGACGATTGGACATTGCCCAAACGTTATAATAAGAATAGCCTACCATCGCCGTTGATATGGCCTGTTAGTGACTTTGCCATGTGAAAGGTAAACAAACAAAGATTAAAATAGTCTAGGCTACAAGCAGATTCAGCACCATGGACAGCCATCGGAATTCCCTCGATTTATTTGACAGATAGGTCCAACAGATAAAAGTGGAATATGCAATTTTTTAACAAAATGATAAAGGAAAAACAATAAGCAGTCTGTTGTAATAACTTGATGTTCCGAAACAGACTTCCTAAAGTCACTGACACCTTTCATTCAATGGCTATTGCACATAGGCCTAATGAAGCACAACTTTTCAAATAAGCTGCATGGACACATAGTTTTTTCTAAAATAATGTCCAATATAAAACTGGAATGTTTGTTGACTGTTTTGCTGCTCGTGATATTTTAATAAAACATTGGTTATAGGCTACTGATTAGACTACTGTGTGCCGCTGCTGGCAAAAATCGATGCCATAACCAATTGCGTTACTGCCAACACCAGCTTTTGATGAATCTTAAATATCACCAGTAGCGCTGCTTGAAATTGGCAGATTGGCTCACAGTTTTAAGGACACATCCCACCTCAGCGGAAGCGAGCTGATATAAAACAGGTAAATTCCGAACCCTGGCGCCAAGGTTGAAAAATAGCCGAGCGCTAGCTTTTACAAGTCGAAATTGCCAAAGAGCACGCGTTTGACATTAGCACAGCCTTAATAGCAGCCTAAAATAGAGCCCTCAATTTGAGCAGGAGTAATGTACTGTACTCACTGGAAGTCCTGAGCTGTGATCTCCCTGGCAGGTTTGTCTGGCTCCCCCAGGTTGGACATGGCTACCTGGCCATGATGCGGTGCTGCTGGTCCAGCTGGGTGTAGTGAGGCTCTATCTCAGTGTCCATGCTGAGCTGGGTGATGCCCCACTGGGCCACCAGACGCATCACTGTCCCCTGGTAGGGCCCCTGGAGCACATACAGCCTGGAGCCCAGGGCCTGGAGGCTACGGTGGAGGTCTTCCAGACACTGCAGGGCCAAGTAGAAGAACACATCAATGTGATTTCAAACCAATCTGTGAGGACCGAACACTCATTTTACAGTTCTGTTGGTGCATCTTGTTGCTATTACAGTTTCTATGGACCAACTAGTCCCTTTCATAACATATTGAGTTTCTTCCAGAAAAAAAAAAAAAGTATGGACAAAGGACAATTCCAAACAATCAATTCATAGGTTATTACAGTCTAATTACCATCTAACCATATAATTTCTTAAATACCTGGTAATGTTTAGCCTGGGTACCAGTCTGTTTTGCCATCATTCTACTTCTTGCCTCTCCTGTCAAGCTAAACATCTTTGGCATATGACACAGAGTACAAGGAGTGTAACATTAGCTAAACAGACTGGTACCCAGGCTAGGTAACGTCTGTATGTGCTATTATAAACCCTTCATCAGCATACCCTAGTTAGCCCACTGATCTGCAGGAGGAATCTCCAGCGCAGGGCCCAGTGCGCATGTCCAGGATGAACAGGTGGATGATTTGGTGTTGGCTCAAGGTGTTGGCTGGATGGATCTGGCTGGCTTCATATGCAAACACACAACAGTGTGTGTAGGCTCAGCGACAAGCAAGCTCTTGATTAATATCTGTAGGAGAGGAGGTTGAGGAAAATAGTTCAATACTAGCACTTTATTTTCAAGTTCTGAATAAAAAGCCAAGTGTATCAGAATAGATAAGGATATGAGACCAACAGACTTTAGAGGTTACAGTGGCAAAGAAAAAATGCTGTATTATTATAAGTGAATAAAGGGAACATTTTTGGCAGATCAAAGAGATGGGACATGACTGTTAAGTGAATTATTTAACAAACTATTTTAGTGTCTCTGTGCGTCTCCCAAAAGGTTGTAAGTCTTTTGGGATTTAAGTAACGGCCAGAGTCCCGGTCTGCATAGTCAGAGATATTTATTCATTGAGAATTCTGCCATCACAATTTCAGAGTCCATCTTTTATACTCATACGTCATACAAAAAGAAATCCCTTCCCTCTGTAGGCGGGCTGTAGTTTTCCACTCTAAAACTGCTCTACTGACCTTCAGTTCACACACACACACATATACACACATGCATACACACATACATACACACACACATATCCTACTCCCTGCTTTACTCAGTTATTGCCGTTCTCACAATATTCTGCACCATGTTTTCATAACAGTTTCTCCCCTCCCTAAATTGGGAGGCCTCTTTATCTTAGTTTCTCAGTTGTCTTTGTTGTCTGGCCTAACTCTTACTCACATTGCTAAATAGTGTCTCAATGCCATAGCCTTTACTGGTCCTACACTCACACATTTCTAACACATTATACACAGTTTCAGGGTGTAATAATTAGTCATTAATAATTAATCTATCAATTCCACCCTTTGACTAAATATTACACACATACAAAATATATGTTGTTATAGAAATTAATCACACTCATTGAAGTATATAAGTTGGTTTGCATATTAAAACATTACAGGTTCATCAGGGTTACCCCATGATTAAAAGCATAACGTTACTTTTTAGCAATGGTAACTAGTACATCATACTTAAAATGAGACTTTAATACACAAAAGATCATTACAATAACTTTTAAACTACAGATTTATAGTTCTAGGAAAACATCCAGTCTCAAATTATCTGGATCGTCGTCGTCCTCCACCAAGCCTGGTAGGTCATATCCTTCAGTCGGAGTCCGGGATTGGGCCGTATCTCACCATCTGTTGGGAAACCGCCTTGCTCACCAACCCTCAGACACAGGGAATAAGACAACATCCACAAAGAACAAGTATACCCATAGAAGCTATAACTTCACCCAGAATAGTTACAACAATAGTTTTCCATTTACCAAATATGTTATCAAACTAACCGTTTATGGAGCTATCAATACCAGAGTTCTCAGCCAGTTCGTTTGCCAGCGTGGTGAGTCCCTGAAGCGCTTTGGTCACGGACCCGTCCGGTGCTGTATTGTTGGGGATGAAAGTACAGCACATAGATCCAAACAGAACACAAACTCCGCCCCGCTCAGCCAAAAGCATATCTAAAGCTATTCTATTCTGCCATGTCATTAAGCTAGTTGCCGCTGTCTGCTCAGCTAATCCCTTTATTGCATCACGAGTGTGGTTTATAAATCTTTATAATTTATCCAATCTACGTTTTTATTAATTGTTGACCACCAGAAAATACTTGATTCAAACCCAGCTGCGATCTGATTCCTAGCTTTGAATTGTTCTGGAACCCCTCGAGGTACTCCTATCCCATCAATATATATATCCTTTCATCAAAGGATCCCGGGAGGAGGTCCTACTTTCTACGTGACAACTCACCAGTCTCTGACACGTTTGATTGTTTGCGTATGTAGGTGAGTTCACAATCAGTTATCACCACACAACCATCAGATGTCAGCACGGGCCTGGTTTTGGTTCCTAAAATCCTCTGGCTGCAACAAAGAGGAGAGATTAGTCATGGTCTCTTTTAGTTGTGATATTCTCTGTGTGGGAGCAGGAGCTAAGATGCCTTACCCTGTATCCTATCTTATTAGTCCTAGAAAAACAATAAGACTCCCCTGTGACTTCAAACGGAGGCAACCCAGGTCGGGATGACTTTGTTATCGGGGGATACAGATAGTGCAAGTTACTACAAGACTCTTTCACCACATTCCCAGGTGGCTTGCATGGAACCTGACAGAGAGTTAAAGCCTGTCAAGGGGAACGGAGTAGTTGTTAACCTTGGTTTGGCTGTCCTACAGGCATAACAGTCCTCTTTAGACCGTAGGTTTACTCTATAGGGTGCCCCAGTTGAAGAAGATATCTCACTTGTCAGGTCTGTAATCTGTTTTAGCATAATTCAGACTTTCAGACAGTACCTACCCTCATATGGGTCGCACTGCCATTTCTGATAATTCCCTACTTTCACAATACTACACCTGTCCCTAAACTGTGTATGGAGATTGACATATCCCCCCCCCCGCTTGGTATAAGCAACTACATAATCCTAGGATGTACATGGTGACATACATATGGTGATGTCCTTCCCTAAAGTCCCTAGTATTTCCCCTTTCCCTACGTCTAGCTGTCTCCTATGCCTTTTCAACTTGTGTTAGGTTAACTACCACTTCTGGCTGAAACAGGAGGGTCCGTGTGTGTTAGGAATATGGCCCCCACAATCAGACAGCTACCTACCGTCGGGAGACCTGTGAATCCCCACCCTCGCCCTGAGAACATGTCAGACGCCAGAGGCCAACCCATTGGTTCACCTTCTATCGAACTCACACAGGGATGATCAGACAGGGTAAGGGAATCTTCGTTAAGGAGCCAACCCCCGAGCCCTAGTGGTGATCGGTTCTTTCTCCTAACTCTGTGTTTGTTCGTCAGGTGTAGCTGGGTTTACCTTTTTGCAGTGAGTGACATGCACCCAGATGGATCTCTCAGCTATTCTGCTGGCAAAGGCAGTACTTGGTAGGGCCCTTCCCGCCAGGCCTGCTTCAGTCTCCTGGTTAGATAGAGTGGGTCACCTTCTCCTTTAGTTCACCTGTGGGGCACAAAACCTCTGACATACAGGTGTGGTTAATAAACTATCATCTCACGTGTTCTGCTAGGGTGCTCTCTAGTTCTATGTCTGCCTGTCTGGTCCTGCCAACTGTGGCATTCTGTAAGGTCTTCCAAACACTTTCTCAAAGGGGGATAACCCATCTTTATCTGGGGTTACTCTAAATTTCTTCCCTTCACTCCGTGATAACTCTATAAAATCCATTTCCAATTGCTGGAAAGGGTACTTAGCCGGAGGATACTCACCCTGAGGTGCCCTTTGTCTGCCCTGGTGATTATTTTGAGCACAGATAACACATCTTGAACATTTTTTATTTTATATATATATTTTTTTATAATGAGTAATCCCATATGCCACAAAGTGTTGTCTAATTTTTTTATAATGAGTAATCCCATATGCCACAAAGTGTTGTCTAATCTGTTCTACCATCCATCCCTCCTTTTGACACATGTCACTGCCCATGTGTCAATATTATCACCTACCTAACAATCACTTAGGTAATATTGGTAATTTATCATCCAATTGCCATCCCTTATTTTTATTTATTGGTAAAATAAACTATCTTAAAGTCCTCCTCTCATGCCTTTAGAATTTACCAGTGTGGATGATTAATTAACACCAGAAAGTTAAAACAGAGTTCAGAGGCAATTGAAATTCCATCCCATAGTATACCAAACATTACCATTATTCTAAATATTTAATAAATGTTACTTATCCCAAGTGTTCATTAATCCTCATGACATTCATTCTCATAAGAAATCATATATACCCCAAACTTAGCCAAAACCTAAAAAACTCCGTAAAATTCACTGTGTGCTCCTCTAAGACCTATCACCCTTGACCTGCTGAAACCCCCCCAAAATTGAAACAACAAGGCTTTATAAACATCATACTAGGTGTGTTGTTTTTTTTTTGAAAACCCCAATTAAAAAACAACAACCAAACAGCCAGGTCATTAGGACTCCTGATTTCTCTCTTCCCCTTCTGCCTACAGTTTCTTAACTGGTGCCCTTTCCTTGCACAGTAACTACACGGTTCCTCACATTCTCTAGCAAAATGTCCCATTTTGTCACAATTGTAACACTTCCACTCACTCCTGTCTCCACTATTACTATTTCCTTCTTGTCTGTCTTTGCTACCGTAACCTCTCTTCTCTCCTAGGTATTGACTAATAGTCTCACTGTCTCTAATTCAACACAAAACCCCATCATCCAATGTACTCCCAGCAGAACTGAAAAAAAAAACAGACTGTGATTTCCAGGACACTGCACCTTTGTTTCTGGCCTCACTATCTCCCCGGGAATTGGCCCTCCCTCAAGGTCCCTCCCAATCTACTCTTGGTAAACTGCAAACCTTGTATTGCTTCTGGTTTCATAGGGTATTGCTTCTGATATGGCCTATGATTAGATTTGGGTATCACCTGTACTGGAATTACCCCTTTTATTAATCCTACGTCTGCTGGACCCCGGGACCACAAATGCTCTGGAACTTCTTTTAAGTCTGACTCCTGTTGTTCTGTCAACAGGTATTCCTCTCCTCAGCATCTGCTATTCTCATCTAAATGTACTATCTGTGGATGGGCTGTGTTGATCGTCACTCACAATATTGACCCAATCAGTGATCCTCTTACCCTTGGATACCCACTGGCCCATGTCTTTCCAGTCCTCTGCTGGCTCCTTTGCTAGGGACACATGTGGGCTCCATATTTCCCTGAACAGTCTCTGACTTTGGGGCCCTAGTTCCACCTCCACTACTGCGTGGGTGTTGTCATAGTGAAACCATTTCAAGGCTATAGTCCTTTCTGTGGTTTTAAATAATGCTTTCTCATAGATTGCATCTGGACCTGGGTGTTTGTTATACCAGAGAGTACAGTGTAGGTCATCGGGGGACATTTTAGTGGGGCCTGGTACTACATCATCAGCAAGTTCCATCAAGGTTCGGGGAATATCAGTTATTCCCCCCCTAAACAAATCTTGCCTATACCAATAACATGGCTCCCCTTCCCCACAGACCACCATATTGTCTCTGACTATGTGTACTTTCATTCCCCTCTCAGCGGAAATGACAGCCACATTCAATTTAGTCATTACATCACGTCCTAGTAAATTTACCCGACACAGCTTAGATATCAGGATGGGTATGGTTGCCTCTCATCCTGATTGGTCATGTTTTAGGGTTATTGGGGCTGATAACCTTTCAATAAATTGATGACCAGAGGCAGATCGCACTATGATTTTCTCCCCATCAATCCTGACTCCATCTGGCTTGTCTGTTGCACAGGTTGCTGTCCTGCAGGCTCCCGTATCACAAAGGAATTTAATTTTCACACCCATTACTGTCAATGTCAAATAAGGTTTCTGTTCCTGTTGAAGTGCTAAGTCAATAGTAGCCAATTCAAACACCTCACAATTTGGATCAAAGGGTTCCTTAGTCTTCCCCCCACTAGAGTCTACTATTTCTCCCTCAAGGACTAGTCACGCCTTATCTTCCTCTTCCTCACGCTCAAAGCTGGGGGATGGACTTCTCTCTCTCTCTTCTCTCTTTTCTCTCTTTTCT
Source organism: Coregonus lavaretus (assembly GCF_964263955.1). Taxonomy (NCBI): domain Eukaryota; kingdom Metazoa; phylum Chordata; class Actinopteri; order Salmoniformes; family Salmonidae; genus Coregonus; species Coregonus lavaretus. Next base: position 44,632,730 of record NC_139999.1, read on the forward strand.
CTCCTGTCTGACTTTCTCTACCCTTGTCCTGTACTCCTCTACCTCTGGCTCTTCCTCACCTTCATCTTCCCTTCCTCCTCCAGCCCCTTCTTCCTCATAGGGAGGTGGGGCCGGTGGGGGGGCAACATTATTCCCCTGCACTCTCCTTCTCCTCCCTACGTATTCATCATCTGGATTTTCTCTCCATGCCTGGTCTGCCAAGTTTGGATATAACCTTTCTGCCCTCTGCTCTGGGGGAGGCACGGAGACCTCAACATTCACTTCTCTTTCCCTCTCACTCACTTCTCTTTTCTTCCTGCCTTCTTTCTTGGCTCTGTCCTGTCTGTTATTCTGCTCATGATGGATTGCATGTCTCTCTGAGGCTATTACACAATTCAGTTATTTTCCCAACATACTCTCCGTGATCGGCCCATGGCAAAAGTGTCCTCTGGGCATCCCCTGAAACCCACTGCCCTCTAACGGCAGCCCAAACCTTACTATTCCTGTTTTGGGGTGGGTCATTCCTTCTACCGCTCTGGCCACGTCCTCTGTGTTCATGGCCTGTCTGCTAAATGGCATATTATTATTATTACTGTATACATCTAAGGTTGCTGGGGCCCCTTTCATTCCCCGCCAATAGATTAGGTAAGGCTATCAGTGGGTACTGGCCCCCTCCTACTCTCTCTCTCTCTCACTGCTTATTTCTCCTTTACACACCTTATGTATCTGTTTAAGCATGGATTCGAGTTTATCTGCGTCTAGACGTCCCTCAAAACCATACCTCTCCCTCCACCTGGTTACATAATGGAGATTTCTTCTATCCCTGGATTCCATTTTAATTACATCAAGTATTTCTCGTCCCCAGTAAATTCTGGGACCTCTTGTGAGGATTTGCCCCCCCATGGTTGGTACTGTTAAAAATCCCTTAGCCACCTCTTCTATATAACAAGTCAATTTAACAAGTAATTCAAAATAGCTTCACACAACAACACCTTGAATCACCCCTTCCTGTATATGTAATCTTGACTAGTCCCCCAGAATTATCTCATACTTTTACAGAGGGATTGATCCCCACAATGTAATCTTGATAATTCCTGACAGTCTCATACAACAGGAATGGGTTCTCCCTCCTCTATACAACCACCTGGAACCACCCCTCCCTGTATATGTAGTCTTGACTAGTCCCCCAGAATTATCTCATACTTTTACAGAGGGATTGATCCCCACAATGTAATCTTGATAATTCCTGACAGTCTCATACAACAGGAATGGGTTCTCCCTCCTCTATACAACCACCTGGAATTATTCATGTGACTTTTGAGCAAACATTAGGTCTCACACGTATACAACCTTACATGATTATTGGTGTTGTATCGGTAAACTGGAGTTTATAAGGCTCCAGAACGGATAGAGTTCTATTTCTCACACATGCTACTTTAATTCCTTCTGGTGTACTTTTTGTATTTGTTTAACCCGGATTATTTGTTGACTATTCAATAATCTCTTACAGGTTACATCCCATAGGTGTACTTTTAATAGTTCCTTCTATTTCAACACCGGGTAGTTTCTTTTGGTAATGGCCTATTACCGTGAATCATTACGGACCCACCACCAGGTTGACTAGTCCCCCAGAATTATCTCCTACTCTACGGATGAGTCTATCCTCACAATGTAATCTTGATAATTCCTGACAGTCAACCCCACATTTCACTTAAAATGGCTACGCATTGATCAATTTGCTACTTTTCAATATTTTAGCAAGTCCTCAAATCAATTTCACCAAGTTAATGAATAAAGACTACTGACCTTATCCTTGCAGCCGAGATTCAATGTAGGTTTGGATTCCGTCACCGTCTCTGTCATTAATCAGGTGTCCTCTGGCCTGTTTTAACCCTTAATGTCAAAGGGCAGGACTTTCTATTTACGAATGTATCATTCGCCCGTCGACGGTTTTCAGAGTTACCTGGAATGACAGAAACAGGGTATTGGAGTCCGGCTCAGAAGGACCAAGCTGTTAAGTGAATTATTTAACAAACTATTTTAGTGTCTCTGTGCGTCTCCCAAAAGGTTGTAAATCTTTTGGGATTTAAGTAACGGCCAGAGTCCCGGTCTGCATAGTCAGAGATATTTATCCATTGAGAATTCTGCCATCACAATTTCAGAGTCCATCTTTTATACTCATACGTCATACAAAAAGAAATCCCTTCCCTCTGTAGGCGGGCTGTAGTTTTCCACTCTAAAACTGCTCTACTGACCTTCAGTTCACACACACATATACACACATGCATACACACATACATACACACACACATATCCTACTCCCTGCTTTACTCAGTTATTGCCGTTCTCACAATATTCTGCACCATGTTTTCATAACAGTTTCTCCCCTCCCTAAATTGGGAGGCCTCTTTATCTTAGTTTCTCAGTTGTCTTTGTTGTGTGGCCTAACTCTTACTCACATTGCTAAATAGTGGCTCAATGCCATAGCCTTTACTGGTCCTACACTCACACATTTCTAACACATTATACACAGTTTCAGGGTGTAATAATTAGTCATTAATAATTAATCTATCAATGACAATGACTAGTGCTCCAGAAAGAGAACAATTTCTTATTCTACAGTGCCTTCAGAAAGTAGTCACACCAGTTACTTTTTCCACATTTTGTTGTGTTACAAAGTGGTATTAAAATTGATTTAATTGTATTTTATTGTCAACCATCTACACACAATACTCTGTAATGCCAAAATGGAAGAAAAATTCGAACATTTGTAAAAGACAAATGCATTGTAGAATAATAGTGAAGACATCAAAACTACAGTGGCTTGTGAAAGTATTGACCCCCCTTGGCATTTTTCCTATTTTGTTGCCTTACAACCTGGAATTAAAAATGGATTTTTGGGGGGTTTGTATCATTTGATTTACACAACATGCCTACCACTTTGAAGATGCAAAATATTTTTTATTGTGAAACAAACAAGAAATAAGACAACACAAAACAGAAAACTTGAGCGTGCATACAGTGAGGGAAAAAAAGTATTTGATCCCCTGCTGATTTTGTACGTTTGCCCACTGACAAAGAAATTATCAGTCTATCATTTTAATGGTAGGTTTATTTGAACAGTGAGAGACAGAATAACAACAACAAAATCCAGAAAAATGCATGTCAACAATGTTATGAATTGATTTGCATTTTAATGAGGGAAATAAGCCTTCAACTCCCTCCACAGATTTTCTATGGGATTAATGTCTGGAGACTGGCTAGGCCACTCCAGGACCTTAATGTGCTTCTTTTTGAGCCACTCCTTTGTTGCCTTGGCCGTGTGTTTTGGGTCATTGTCATGCTGGAATACCCATCCACGACCCATTTTCAATGCCCTGGCTGAGGGAAGGAGGTTCTCACCCAAGATTTGAAGGTACATGGCCCTGTCCACTTTGATGCGGTGAAGTTGTCCTGTCCCCTTAGCAGAAAAACACCCCTAAAGCATAATGTTTCCACCTCCATGTTTGACGGTGGGGATGGTGTTCTTGGGGTCATAGACAGCATTCCTCCTCCTCCAAACACGGCGAGTTGAGTTGATGCCAAAAAAAAGTATTTGATCCCCTGCTGATTTTGTACGTTTGCCCACTGACAAAGAAATTATCAGTCTATCATTTTAATGGTAGGTTTATTTGAACAGTGAGAGACAGAATAACAACAACAAAATCCAGAAAAATGCATGTCAACAATGTTATGAATTGATTTGCATTTTAATGAGGGAAATAAGCCTTCAACTCCCTCCACAGATTTTCTATGGGATTAATGTCTGGAGACTGGCTAGGCCACTCCAGGACCTTAATGTGCTTCTTTTTGAGCCACTCCTTTGTTGCCTTGGCCGTGTGTTTTGGGTCATTGTCATGCTGGAATACCCATCCACGACCCATTTTCAATGCCCTGGCTGAGGGAAGGAGGTTCTCACCCAAGATTTGAAGGTACATGGCCCTGTCCACTTTGATGCGGTGAAGTTGTCCTGTCCCCTTAGCAGAAAAACACCCCTAAAGCATAATGTTTCCACCTCCATGTTTGACGGTGGGGATGGTGTTCTTGGGGTCATAGACAGCATTCCTCCTCCTCCAAACACGGCGAGTTGAGTTGATGCCAAAAAAAAGTATTTGATCCCCTGCTGATTTTGTACGTTTGCCCACTGACAAAGAAATTATCAGTCTATCATTTTAATGGTAGGTTTATTTGAACAGTGAGAGACAGAATAACAACAACAAAATCCAGAAAAATGCATGTCAACAATGTTATGAATTGATTTGCATTTTAATGAGGGAAATAAGCCTTCAACTCCCTCCACAGATTTTCTATGGGATTAATGTCTGGAGACTGGCTAGGCCACTCCAGGACCTTAATGTGCTTCTTTTTGAGCCACTCCTTTGTTGCCTTGGCCGTGTGTTTTGGGTCATTGTCATGCTGGAATACCCATCCACGACCCATTTTCAATGCCCTGGCTGAGGGAAGGAGGTTCTCACCCAAGATTTGAAGGTACATGGCCCTGTCCACTTTGATGCGGTGAAGTTGTCCTGTCCCCTTAGCAGAAAAACACCCCTAAAGCATAATGTTTCCACCTCCATGTTTGACGGTGGGGATGGTGTTCTTGGGGTCATAGACAGCATTCCTCCTCCTCCAAACACGGCGAGTTGAGTTGATGCCAAAGAGCTCGATTTTGGTCTCATCTGACCACAACACTTTCACCCAGTTCTCCTCTGAATCATTCAGATGTTCATTGGCAAACTTCAGACGGGCCTGTATATGTGCTTTCTTGAGCAGGGGGACCTTGCGGGCGCTGCAGAATTTCAGTCCTTCACGGCGTAGTGTGTTATCAATTGTTTTCTTGGTGACTATGGTCCCAGCTGCCTTGAGATCATTGACAAGATCCTCCCGTGTAGTTCTGGGCTGATTCCTCACCGTTCTCATGATCATTGCAGCTCCACGAGGTGAGATCTTGCATGGAGCCCCAGGCCGAGGGAGATTGACAGTTCTTTTGTGTTTCTTCCATTTGCGAATAATCGCACCAACTGTTGTCACCTTCTCACCAAGCTGCTTGGCGATGGTCTTGTAGCCCATTCCAGCCTTGTGTAGGTCTACAATCTTGTCCCTGACATCCTTGGAGAGCTCTTTGGTCTTGGCCATGGTGGAGAGTTTGGAATCTGATTGATTGATTGCTTCTGTGGACAGGTGTCTTTTATACAGGTAACAAGCTGAGATTAGGAGCACTCCCTTTAAGAGTGTGCTCCTAATCTCAGCTCGTTACCTGTATAAAAGACACCTGGGAGCCAGAAATCTTTCTGATTGAGAGGGGGTCAAATACTTATTTCCCTCATTAAAATGCAAATCAATTTATAACATTTTTTACATGCGTTTTTCTGGATTTTGTTGTTGTTATTCTGTCTCTCACTGTTCAAATAAACCTACCATTAAAATTATAGACAAATCATTTCTTTGTCAGTGGGCAAACGTACAAAATCAGCAGGGGATCAAATACTTTTTCCCCTCACTGTAACTATTATTTTTTTCATTTCACTTCACCAGTTTGGACTATTTTGTGTATGTCCATTACATGAAATCCAAATAAAAATCCATTTAAATTACAGGTTGTAATGCAACAAAATAGGAAAAACGCCAAAGGGATGAATACTTTTGCAAGGCACTGTATGAAATAACACATATGGAATCATGTAGTAACCAAAAAAGTGTTAAACAAATCCAAATATATTTGAGATGCTTCAAAGTAGCCACCCTTTGCCTTGATGACAGCTTTGCACACTCTTGGCATTCTCTCAACCAATTTCATGAGGTATTCACCTGGAATGCATTTCAATTAACAGGTGTGCCTTATGCATTTGAGGCAATCAGTTGTGTTGTGACAAGGTAGGGTTGGTATACAGAAGATAGCCCTATTTGGTATAATACCAAATCCATATTATGGCAAGAACAGCTCAAATATGCAAAGAGAAATGACAGACCATCATTACTTTAAGACATGAAGGTCAGTCAATCCGGAACATTTCAAGAACTTTGAAAGTTTCTTCAAGTGCAGTCGCAAAAACCACCAAGACCCAGAGTTACCTCTGCTGCAGAGGATAAGTTCATTAGAGTTACCAGCCTCAGAAGTCTGCAATTAACTGCACCTGAGATTGCAGCCCAAATAAATGCTTCACAGAGTTCAAGTAACAGACACATCTCAACATCAACTGTTCAGAGGAGACTGCGTGAATCAGGCCTTAATGGTCGAATTGCCGCAAAGAAACCACTACTAAAGGACACCAATAAGAAGAAGAGACTTGCTAGGGCCAAGAAACACGACCTATGGACATTAGACCGGTAGTAATCCGTCCTTTGGTCTGATGAGTCCAAATTTGAGATTTTTGGTTCCAACCGGCGTGTCTTTGTGAGACGCAGAGTAGGGGAACCTATGATCTCCGCATGTGTGGATCCCACCGTGAAGCATGGAGGAGGAGGTGTAATGGTGTGGGGGTGCTTTGCTGGTGACACTGTCAGTGATTTATTTAGAATTCAAGGCACACTTAACCAGCATGGCTACCACAGCATTCTGCAGCGATACGCCATCCCATCTGGTTTGGGCTTAGTGGGACTATCATTTGTTTTCCAAAACACACCTCCAGGCTGTGTAAGGGCTATTTGATCAAGAAGGAGAGTGATGGAGCGCTGCATCAGATGACCTGGCCTCCACAATCACCCGACCTCAACCCAATTGAGATGGTTTGGGATGAGTTGGACCGCAGAGTGAAGGAAAAACAGCCAACAAGTGCTGAGCATATGTGGGGACTAATGATTGACTGTCATTTGTCTTTGCTTATTTGAGCTTTTCTTGCCATAATATGGACTTGGTCTTTTACCAAGTAGGGCTATCTTCTGTATACCACCCCTACCTTGTCACAACACAACTGATTGGCTCAAACGCATTAAGAAGGAAAGAAATTCCACAAATTAACTTTTAACAAGGCACACCTGTTAATTGAAATGCATTCCAGGTGACTACCTCATGAAGCTGGTTGAGAGAATGCCAAGAGTGGGCAAACCTGTCATCAAGGCAAAGGGTGGCTACTTTAAAGAATCTCAAATATAAAATATATTTAAATTTGTTTAACACTTTTTTGGTTACTACATGATTCAACTTTCACTGGGAACGTTACAGGTTAGTTTATACATAACGCTGCCATAGATGTTTCAACTAATCTGCTGGCGATACTGTCTGTTCTCGATTCGGGGAAAAAGGTATCTTATAAATGTCTGTGTCCAGTTGGAGGTGGTTCTACAAAAAACAGACAACTCAGAAATATATTAAATCCATCTACTGATTATAACAGTTCAACTATGTATAGTACCTGGGCTAACAGAATAGGAGTTGTTAGGTGTACCTAGACAAATTCAGTTTCTATTCAAAGCCAGCTTTGTTAACCACGTATAGCTTGCTGAGGTCATTAACGCAAATAAACTTTGAATACAATTTTGCCATTTCAAATCACTTGTGTGAATGATGTATTGTTTCCTGTTCCAATGGCACTTCAGAGATATCTCATCCCGATGTTCGTGGTGACCCGTCACTCAGGGCAGGTGGGGCAGGTGAGGGATGTTTGAGCTCCACCTGTTTACATTTACATTTTAGTCATTTAGCAGACACTCTTATCCAGAGCGACTTACAGTTAGTGAGTGCATACAATTTTTTTCATACTGGCCCCCCGTAGGAATCGAACCCACAACCCTGGCGTTGCAAACGCCATGCTCTACCAACTGAGCAAAGGGTGGCTACTTTGAATAATCTTTTGGTTACTACATGATTCCATATGTGTTATTTCATAGTTTTGTTGTCTTCACTATTATTCTACAATGTAGAAAATAGTGAAAATAAAGAAAAACCCTGGAATGAGTAGGTGTCCAAACTTTTGACTGGTACTGTATATATATATATATATATATATATATATATATACAAATAGTGCATTTGGAAAGTATTCAGACCCCTTGACTTTTTCAAAATTTTGTTACGTTACAGCCTTATTCTAAAATGGATTAAGTTATTTTCTTCCCCATCAATCTACAAACAATACTCCATAATGACAAAGTTAAAACAGGTTTAGACATTTTTGCTAATGTATTCAAAATAAAAAAAACTGAAATACCTTATTTTCATAAGTATTCAGACCCTTTGCTATAAGACTCGAAATTAAGCTCAGGTGCATCCTGTTTCCATTGATCATCATTGAGATGTTTCTACAACTTCATTGCAGTCCACCTGTGGTAAATTCAATTGATTGGACATGATTTGTAAAGGCACACACCTGTCTATATAAGGTCCCACAGTTGAGCAACAACCAGGACATGAGGTCGAAGGAATTGTCCATAGAGCTCCGAGACAGGATTGTGTCGAGGCACAGATCTGGGGAAGGGTACCAAAACATTTCTGCAGCATTGAAGGTCCCCAAGAACAAAGTGGCCTCCGTCATTCTTAAATGGAAGAAGCTTGGAACCACCAAGACTCTTCCTAGAGCTGGCCGCCCGGCCAAACTGAGCAATCGGGGGAGAAGGGCCTTGGTCAGGGAGGTGATCAAGAAACCAATGGTCACTCTAACAGAGCTCCAGAGTTCCTCTGTGGATATGGGAGAACCTTCTAGAAGGACAACCATCTCTGCAGCACTCCACCAATCAGGCCTTTATGGTAGAGTGGCCAGACGGAAGTCACTCCTCAGTAAAAGGCACATGACAGCCCGCTTGTAGTTTGCCAAAAGGAACCTAAAGGACTATCAGACCATGAGAAACAAAACTCTCTGGTCTGATGAAACCAAGATTGAACACTTTGGCCTGAATGCCAAGCGTCAAGTCTGGAGGAAACCTGGCACCATCCCTACGGTGAAGCGTGGTGGTGGCAACATCATGTTGTGGGGATGTTTTTCAGCGGCAGAGACTGGGAGACTAGTCAGGATCGAGGGAAAGATGAACGGAGCAAAGTACAGAGAGATCCTTTCTCCAGAGCGCTCAGGACCTCAGACTGGGGCGAAGGTTCACCTTCCAACAGGACAATGACCCTAAGCACACAGCCAAGACAATGCAGGAGTGGCTTCGGGACAAGTTTCTGAATGTCCTTGAGTGGCCCAGCCAGAGCCCGGACTTGAATTCGATCGAACATCTCTGGAGAGACCTGAAAATAGCTGTGCAGCTATGCTCCCCATCCAACCTGACAGAGCTTGAAAGGATCTGCAGAGAAGAATGGGAGAAACTCCCCAAATACAGGTGTGCCAAGCTTGTAGCGTCATACCCAAGAAGACTCGAGGCTGTAATCGCTGCCAAAGGTGCTTCAACAAAGTACTGAGTAAAGGGTCTGAATACTTATGTAAATGTGATATTTCAGTTTTCAATTTGTAATAAATTTGCAAGAATTTCTAAAAACCAGTTTTTTACTTTGTCATCATGGGGTATTCTGTGTAGATTGATGAAGGATTTTTATTTATTTAATCAATTTTAGAATAAGGCTGTAACGTAACAAAATGTGGAAAAAGGGAAGGGGTCTGAATACTTTCTGAATGCACTGTATATATACACCTATTTATTGTGTCTGTTCCTGTTTTGCATGTTATTTTGGCATTAATATGTGTCACATCTCAGTTTGAGTATTGAGTTAATAAAACTGCATACAAACTGGTCTCTTTTTTGCTTTCTTGAGTAAGGCAGCTCCAAAATGCAGGTGTTTCAGCCAAGCTCAGTGCTTTCAGTGGTGGGGCAGCCAGCGGAAAATACAGTGCGTAGGGGTTGGTAATATTCTCTAGTTGCGCTGTGATTTGCTCAGTGTTCTGTCACTCATGGGGACACTACGTCACCGCAAAATCTACAGGGAGAGCTAGAAAGTTCAGGCCCCCTTGAGTGCTGCCATAGATTTACATTAGAAGTGCCCATCCAAGAAGGCTCAAGGTCATTGGCCACAGATAAAATTATGTCAAATGACGTTATATCTACCGTAGCTTTGATTGGACTGATCATGTCAACATCATACTTTCAAAATCTTAGCTAGCAAGCTAGACAAGCAGTCATCATCATGAATCACATCGACAATCTACTGGCAAATCCTTTTCAATCCTTGTCATATGAAGAGAAATTACAGATAAAACGTATTGGTGCTCATCGGCCATTAGACAAACATTACACAACAAGTTGGAAATTGCAAATTCAACAATGAGTGGTTTGGAAGGAATCAGTGGCTAACTGCAAGCGTTGCAAAGCAATCACTATTTTGCTTCCCTTGCCTGCTATTCGGTGGAAAGTGTGTTTGGTCCAAGTCTGGGTTTAAGGGTCTCTTTTCCAGGCTTAAAAGGATCAACATTCACACGCAACACCATGGGCCAGAAAAGGTTGAATGCATTGGCCATGCTGTCTATCCAGCATGACTTCTGCCATGTTCAATACAACTGGAAACTCAGCACTGGGAAATCTCTGACTTCATTGAGTTCAATACAACTGGGAACTCTGAAAAAAATTAGCTCAGACTGGGAAAATACATTTTGAACGGCATCCAACTCGGAAATCCAAGTCGGGAACTCGGGCCTCTTTCTAGAGCTCCGACATGAAGATCACTGACATCATGATTCGAACGTGTTTATTTCCGAATTCCCAGTAGTCTTGAAAGCACCATAAATCCAGAGAATGCCAGACTTTGATGACAAAATTTGCCCACAAGAGGGACAACCGCGCCACCTTCCTGTTCAAGTGAGCACAGCACAACGATGAGTCCAAAAATGTATTGTATGCTGCTGCATAAATTATGTAATATGCCAGAGAGATATGTATACTGTAGCTAAGAAAGTAATACTAAGTGTATGTTGTGTAGTAAGCTGTTAGTAGCCCATGTCTCTCACCCTAATAATTAGGTCCCTTTCCCCCCTCATAATTTAGCCTACTGTTCTGACTTGTTTGGTGCACATGTAGCCTATAGCCTGTTTTAGAGAAATGTGATCATTGGATATTGTAAGAGCTTTCATTGTCTGCTTATATGCCCCCTTTATTTATCCTATGGTTCTGACTTGGTGTACAGGGAGAATACTGTAAGAACGGCTAATGTTCTGAATTCTGTGGCTGTACATTTCAAAAGTGCTGAACAAATCGTTTTATTGACTATGTCCGTCTTAGCTCGTTCATTAATGTCTTAATCGGATTACGGGTTGCCTCTTATCCGCTCATCGTTCCCTTATGCCATAGTTTGTACGTCTCAATTGTCAGTAGAAACCACATTTGTTTAAGCATGTCAGCCATATCAGCTATGTTGTTTAAAAAGGCAGTAAATTAACTGTTTCGCTGCCAGACAAAGCTCCTCTGATAGCCAGGTGTAGCGGTGGTAAGGATTCACTCCATGGTGAGAAAAGAAAGCTCTGCTGTTGGGTCAGCTTTATGTAGGCCCTAACAGGTTATGGGAACCGTTTGTCACCGTTATAGTGCAATTAATGTATATTTTAGTGTTGTGTTGTGGCTTTGCTGGCATGCATCTAAAACATTGTAATTGTTTTGCCCCACCAAGACTTACATGTTAAAATCGCCACTGCGCATGTGTAGCAAATGTTTTACAATTATTTATTCAACCGATCCAGCTGTCAATGAGGGGATTGGATTAATCTGGCCCAGGCGAAAGTTGATTGCATTCGTTTTTTAACCGGGCTGCCTCCCGGGCATGAGACAGTTGGCCCAATCAAAGCCCACTGTGAATTCCTCTCAAAATAAAAGTGAGGTAATTAAGCACGAGGAGTAATGAGTAGGATTCTGGGTTTTCACATGCAAAAGTGATTGCATTTGATAAAAACGCTTTATTTGCCTTCCCAACTAAAACTACTTTGAAAATTCAAACACATATTTTATGGAAAAGATATCTATATTTCTGGACGATAAACCATGCTGATTTGGTGACAACATGACCGGGCAGCGCAGATTACTGTTCGATTTAAGAAAGGGCGCTCCTCCCTCACAGCTTTTGGACCGGAGCCCTGCCGCTCAGCATAATCGAATCCAACCATTGTTGCCCGATAGCCCAACGCTTTGTGTTCGCGCCTTATGGATAACTGCCAATTAGGCCCATCTCGAAAGCTATTGGGTAACATGGACTTTAGGTCATGTCAGTGAGGGGGTTCGATTCATCTCGCTCGGGCGCCCTTGTAGGTATGTTTTGCGTCAGCTGAAAGTTGATTGCGTTCGATTCGGAACAGGGCTGCCTCCAGGGCATGAGCCATGTTCCCTGTTCAAAACCCAAGGCGAAATTGTCTCAAAACAAAAGTGACGTAATTAAGCACGTGTAGTAATTATTCGCCTAGGATTCTGTGTTTTCCCATGCAAAAGTGATTGCTTTTGATAAAAACGCTTTATCTACTTTCTCAATGAAAAATCTTCTAAAATGCAAACATTTCTTTTATGGAAAAGAGATGTATGTTTCTGGATGATGCACCATGCAGCCTTGTTGACAAAATGACAGAGTGGCACATATTACTGTTAGATTTGAGAATGGTGCTCCTTGGCTGATTGGCTGAAAGCGATACACAACATCTGGGATTAGCATTTAGCCACTATAGCATGGTGGTAGAAAATTGTGTTTCATAAGGAAAGTATGCTAACATCAAAGCAGTAACTCACTCCTGCAGGTTCATGCTCTACAACAGATGTGTCAAACTCATTCCATGGAGGGCCTAGTGTCTGCAGATTTTATTTTTTCCTTCCAATTAAGCCCTAGACAACCAGGTATGGGGAGTTCCTTACTAATTAGTGATCTTAATTAATCAGTGAAGTACAGGGGAGGAGCGAAAACCCACAGACACTCGGCCCTTTGTAGAATGAATTTGACACCTGTGCTCTACAACATCCGTAGAGTACGACCCTACCTCACACAGGAAGCGGCGCAGGTCCTAATCCAAGCACTTGTCATCTCCCGTCTGGAGTACTGCAACTTGCTGTTGGCTGGGCTTGTGCCATCAAACCCCTGCAACTTATACAGAACACTGCAGCCCACATGGTGTTCAACCTTCCCAAGTTCTCTCATGTCACCCCTCTCCTCAGCACACTCCACTGGCTTCCAGTTGAAGCTTGCATCCACTACAAGACCATGGTACTTGCCTACGGAGCAGCAAGAGGAACTGCCCCTCCCTACCTTCAGGCTATGCTCAAACCCAGACCAGTCCAAGCTCATCTCTGTCCTGGCACCCCAATGGTGGAACCAGCATCCCCCTGTAGCTAGGACAGCAGAGTCCTAGCTTCCCTTATGCACTATGCTTTTCCGCGCGCTAACTTTTACTATACAAGAACTCAATGTAGTCATATCCTGCCCTCTATCCACCATTCATAGTGACAATAGTTGTAGGTGGATTGTTTGTCCAGATCTTCAATAGGCTAACTAGCAATCATACCGCACATAAAAGCATTCAAAGCTGCATCAATTTTCTATATGAATCCACAAGAAAAAATAGGAATAGCTGATAGGCAGCGGAGAGGCCAGGTGCATCATTGTGCATGAAATGACAGTGAAGACATGAGACATGCAGCTCAAAAAGCTTCCCTATCGATCTTGTTTAGGGAAAATACAATTATCCTACCCAAGACTAGCCTACAACAATAATTGCATTGTTGTTTTCAAGTGAGTACAAAATTCTACTGTACGCTGCAATGAAAATGTCATTTGAATAACGGCGCAAAAGCCCTATGATTTGAATTTGTTATTCCATTTGGATCAGTTGTGGGTCTACTCTCTACAGTTGATAAGGTCTAGAAAGGCACAGTAGCAGGCCAGTCTGGCTGTATTTTTACTTCTGATACTGAGATGTGCTGTCTGTTGCAGATCATCATTCTCCCAAGTCGTCCTATAATAATGTGGCCACATATGCTCCTGGCAGGCCCAGTTATTCAGGAAAGTGTCACTTTTGTCCATAATAATCTCATAATGTATGCTATACCGGCAATGTATCTGCGATCTGTTGGCTAGAGCGCAAGTGCCAATACCAGAGAGGGCACATTCGCTATACCTAAGCCAGAGGAGGCTGATGGGAGGAGCTATAGGAAGACTCATTGTAATGGCTGGAATGGTATATATGGAAAGGTATCAAACACATCAAACATATGGAAACCACGTTTGACTCCATTCCAGGTATTCAACTTTATCCATTACAATGAGCCTGTCCTCCTATAGCTCCTCCCACCAGCCTCCAATGACCTAAGCAACATTTTTTGTGACAAAACCATCAGTAGGCCTAGAGTTGAAAATGAGATGGAAACCTATGGGAATTTAACCGCAAAAGCTATTTTTATGTGCACTACATATTTACACACAGACTTTTATTCGCAACAAGACAATTTGATGAAAACACAACTCTGATTGGAAAATGTGCATATTGTTTTGATGTGGATTTTAGAATACTCACATTAAATGTGTTGCCAATTGGATGGAAACCTAGCTAACTTTAGACGCCATAAAGACTCTGGCAAGTGCGCTAGTCCAGTGTCACTTTGATCATGCCTGTACATTATGGTTTACCAGCAGCCCCAAACATCTAAAGAATAAGCTACCAGCCAAACAAGCTTGTAAGAATTGTACTTAAACTCCCCCCTCATACTCATCTGGAGGTTGAGCATTTTAAGCAGCTAGGCTGGTTTGTTATCTGTGGAAAAAATTGTAGTATTAATTCAACTTGGTCTGGTCCATAGAATTATCACGGACTCAGCCCCCAGATAACTATCCAAATATTTTTAATTTGTTAGAGATGTCCACCAGCATAATGCCAGAGACTCTAATTTCATTGTTTTAAATATAGGAGTCTATCTGGTAACACATTTGTATATATCGGCGCTGTTGAGTGCGACAAACTACTACAGCAACTCAAAGCCATACCACCCATAACCACTTTTGTGTGAAAAGTATAACCTTTTTTTTTTGTCTGTATCTCTGTAATGTGTCTGTTTCGTGTAATTGAATATATATTTACAGGGGCGTAACTTTGGTTTTATAAGTGGGGGGGGGGGGGGACATAATATAAATATATTTTTTATCCTTTCAGATAAACACTCCAAACAGCCTACCCGACCCCTACCCGACCGCTCGGAGGCGTCCGCATGGTCCTAAAGCACACCGTTGCTTCATTTTTATTCACATTCCAATGATACAACTGGGGGGGACAAAAATGCAATTTCAGAATATGGGGGGGACGTGTCCCCCCGTCCCCAGTGAAAGTTGCGCCCCTGTATATTTATGTTTAAAAAAATAGGGACCACAATGGAAATAAATACCCGACTTTATTGTGCAATCCCAGTCACTTTAAAAAATATTTGTACTGTGTGTACCTATATATGTATTTTCACAAAGGTTTTCTTAACAGACAAATAAAATAAATTAATCAATCCAAATTGTGCAGCGGTCATTTGATAAATGGAAAGAGACATCAGTTACAAAACACCAAAAGGTTTAATGACATTCGGAGATTGTCAAGCCAAGCCTTCGATATTGGGTAGGCCTACAAGGTAGGGAGGGATGTATTTTCTGTTTGTTGAGATATACTGTGAGGGAAAAAAGTATTTGATCCCCTGCTGATTTTGTACGTTTGCCCACTGACAAAGAAATGATCAGTCTATAATTTTAATGGTAGGTTTATTTGAACAGTGAGAGACAGAATAACAACAAAAAAATTCCAGAAAAACGCATGTCAAAAATGTTATAAATTGATTTGCATTTTAATGAGGGAAATAAGTATTTGACCCCTCTGCAAAACATGACTTAGTACTTGGTGGCAAAACCCTTGTTGGCAATCACAGAGGTCAGACGTTTCTTGTAGTTGGCCACCAGGTTTGCACACATCTCAGGAGGGATTTTGTTCCACTCCTCTTTGCAGATCTTCTCCAAGTCATTAAGGTTTTGAGGCTGACGTTTGGCAACTCGAACCTTCAGCTCCCTCCAAAGATTTTCTATGGGATTAAGGTCTGGAGACTGGCTAGGCCACTCCAGGACCTTAATGTGCTTCTTCTTGAGCCACTCCTTTGTTGCCTTGGCCGTGTGTTTTGGGTCATTGTCATGCTGGAATACCCATCCACGACCCATTTTCAATGCCCTGGTTGAGGGAAGGAGGTTGTCACCCAAGATTTGACTGTACATGGCCCCATCCATCGTCCCTTTGATGCGGTGAAGTTGTCCTGTCCCCTTAGCAGAAAAACACACCCAAAGCATAATATTTCCACCTCCATGTTTGACGGTGGGGATGGTGTTCTTGGGGTCATAGGCAGCATTACTCCTTCTCCAAACACGGCGAGTTGAGTTGATGCCAAAGAGCTCCATTTTGGTCTCATCTGACCACAACACTTTCACCCAGTTCTCATCTGAATCATTCAGATGTTCATTGGCAAACTTCAGACGGGCATGTACAGTGGGGGAAAAAAGTATTTAGTCAGCCACCAATTGTGCAAGTTCTCCCACTTAAAAAGATGAGAGAGGCCTGTAATTTTCATCATAGGTACACGTCAACTATGACAGACAAAATGAGAAAAAAAATTCCAGAAAATCACATTGTAGGATTTTTAATGAATTTATTTGCAAATTATGGTGGAAAATAAGT
This sequence comes from Coregonus lavaretus, assembly GCF_964263955.1. Classification (NCBI taxonomy): domain Eukaryota; kingdom Metazoa; phylum Chordata; class Actinopteri; order Salmoniformes; family Salmonidae; genus Coregonus; species Coregonus lavaretus. The sequence continues at coordinate 44,649,328 of NC_139999.1, forward strand.
ATTTGGTCAATAACAAAAGTTTCTCAATACTTTGTTATATACCCTTTGTTGGCAATGACACAGGTCAAATATTTTCTGTAAGTCTTCACAAGGTTTTCACACACTGTTGCTGGTATTTTGGCCCATTCCTCCATGCAGATCTCCTCTAGAGCAGTGATGTTTTGGGGCTGTCGCTGGGCAACACGGACTTTCAACTCCCTCCAAAGATTTTCTATGGGGTTGAGATCTGGAGACTGGCTAGGCCACTCCAGGACCTTGAAATGCTTCTTACGAAGCCACTCCTTCGTTGCCCGGGCGGTGTGTTTGGGATCATTGTCATGCTGAAAGACCCAGCCACGTTTCATCTTCAATGCCCTTGCTGATGGAAGGAGGTTTTCACTCAAAATCTCACGATACATGGCCCCATTCATTCTTTCCTTTACACGGATCAGTCATCCTGGTCCCTTTGCAGAAAAACAGCCCCAAAGCATGATGTTTCCACCCCCATGCTTCACAGTAGCTATGGTGTTCTTTGGATGCAACTCAGCATTCTTTGTCCTCCAAACACGACGAGTTGAGTTTTTACCAAAAAGTTCTACTTTGGTTTCATCTGACCATATGACATTCTCCCAATCCTCTTCTGGATCATCCAAATGCACTCTAGCAAACTTCAGACGGGCCTGGACATGTACTGGCTTAAGCAGGGGGACACGTCTGGCACTGCAGGATTTGAGTCCCTGGCGGCGTAGTGTGTTACTGATGGTAGGCTTTGTTACTTTGGTCCCAGCTCTCTGCAGGTCATTCACTAGGTCCCCCTGTGTGGTTCTGGGATTTTTGCTCACCGTTCTTGTGATCATTTTGACCCCACGGGGTGAGATCTTGCGTGGAGCCCCAGATCGAGGGAGATTATCAGTGGTCTTGTATGTCTTCCATTTCCTAATAATTGCTCCCACAGTTGATTTCTTCAAACCAAGCTGCTTACCTATTGCAGATTCAGTCTTCCCAGCCTGGTGCAGGTCTACAATTTTGTTTCTGGTGTCCTTTGACAGCTCTTTGGTCTTGGCCATAGTGGAGTTTGGAGTGTGACTGTTTGAGGTTGTGGACAGGTGTCTTTTATACTGATAACAAGTTCAAACAGGTGCCATTAATACAGGTAACGAGTGGAGGACAGAGGAGCCTCTTAAAGAAGAAGTTACAGGTCTGTGAGAGCCAGAAATCTTGCTTGTTTGTAGGTGACCAAATACTTATTTTCCACCATAATTTGCAAATAAATTCATTAAAAATCCTACAATGTGATTTTCTGGAGAAAAAAAATCTTAATTTGTCTGTCATAGTTGACGTGTACCTATGATGAAAATTACAGGCCTCTCTCATCTTTTTAAGTGGGAGAACTTGCACAATTGGTGGCTGACTAAATACTTTTTTCCCCCACTGTATACGTGCTTTCTTGAGCAGGGGGACCTTGCGGGCGCTGCAGGATTTCAGTCCTTCACGGTGTAGTGTGTTACCAATTGTTTTCTTGGTGACTATGGTCCCAGCTGCCTTGAGATCATTGACAAGATCCTCCCGTGTAGTTCTGGGCTGATTCCTCACCGTTCTCATGATCATTGCAGCTCCACGAGGTGAGATCTTGCATGGAGCCCCAGGCCGAGGGAGATTGACAGTTCTTTTGTGTTTCTTCCATTTGCGAATAATCGCACCAACTGTTGTCACCTTCTCACCAAGCTGCTTGGCGATGGTCTTGTAGCCCATTCCAGCCTTGTGTAGGTCTACAATCTTGTCCCTGACATCCTTGGAGAGCTCTTTGGTCTTGGCCATGGTGGAGAGTTTGGAATCTGATTGATTGATTGCTTCTGTGGACAGGTGTCTTTTATACAGGTAACAAGCTGAGATTAGGAGCACTCCCTTTAAGAGTGTGCTCCTAATCTCAGCTCGTTACCTGTATAAAAGACACCTGGGAGCCAGAAATCTTTCTGATTGAGAGGGGGTCAAATACTTATTTCCCTCATTAAAATGCAAATCAATTTATAACATTTTTTACATGCGTTTTTCTGGATTTTGTTGTTGTTATTCTGTCTCTCACTGTTCAAATAAACCTACCATTAAAATTATAGACAAATCATTTCTTTGTCAGTGGGCAAACGTACAAAATCAGCAGGGGATCAAATACTTTTTCCCCTCACTGTAACTATTATTTTTTTCATTTCACTTCACCAGTTTGGACTATTTTGTGTATGTCCATTACATGAAATCCAAATAAAAATCCATTTAAATTACAGGTTGTAATGCAACAAAATAGGAAAAACGCCAAAGGGATGAATACTTTTGCAAGGCACTGTATGAAATAACACATATGGAATCATGTAGTAACCAAAAAAGTGTTAAACAAATCCAAATATATTTGAGATGCTTCAAAGTAGCCACCCTTTGCCTTGATGACAGCTTTGCACACTCTTGGCATTCTCTCAACCAATTTCATGAGGTATTCACCTGGAATGCATTTCAATTAACAGGTGTGCCTTATGCATTTGAGGCAATCAGTTGTGTTGTGACAAGGTAGGGTTGGTATACAGAAGATAGCCCTATTTGGTATAATACCAAATCCATATTATGGCAAGAACAGCTCAAATATGCAAAGAGAAATGACAGACCATCATTACTTTAAGACATGAAGGTCAGTCAATCCGGAACATTTCAAGAACTTTGAAAGTTTCTTCAAGTGCAGTCGCAAAAACCACCAAGACCCAGAGTTACCTCTGCTGCAGAGGATAAGTTCATTAGAGTTACCAGCCTCAGAAGTCTGCAATTAACTGCACCTGAGATTGCAGCCCAAATAAATGCTTCACAGAGTTCAAGTAACAGACACATCTCAACATCAACTGTTCAGAGGAGACTGCGTGAATCAGGCCTTAATGGTCGAATTGCCGCAAAGAAACCACTACTAAAGGACACCAATAAGAAGAAGAGACTTGCTAGGGCCAAGAAACACGACCTATGGACATTAGACCGGTAGTAATCCGTCCTTTGGTCTGATGAGTCCAAATTTGAGATTTTTGGTTCCAACCGGCGTGTCTTTGTGAGACGCAGAGTAGGGGAACCTATGATCTCCGCATGTGTGGATCCCACCGTGAAGCATGGAGGAGGAGGTGTAATGGTGTGGGGGTGCTTTGCTGGTGACACTGTCAGTGATTTATTTAGAATTCAAGGCACACTTAACCAGCATGGCTACCACAGCATTCTGCAGCGATACGCCATCCCATCTGGTTTGGGCTTAGTGGGACTATCATTTGTTTTCCAAAACACACCTCCAGGCTGTGTAAGGGCTATTTGATCAAGAAGGAGAGTGATGGAGCGCTGCATCAGATGACCTGGCCTCCACAATCACCCGACCTCAACCCAATTGAGATGGTTTGGGATGAGTTGGACCGCAGAGTGAAGGAAAAACAGCCAACAAGTGCTGAGCATATGTGGGGACTAATGATTGACTGTCATTTGTCTTTGCTTATTTGAGCTTTTCTTGCCATAATATGGACTTGGTCTTTTACCAAGTAGGGCTATCTTCTGTATACCACCCCTACCTTGTCACAACACAACTGATTGGCTCAAACGCATTAAGAAGGAAAGAAATTCCACAAATTAACTTTTAACAAGGCACACCTGTTAATTGAAATGCATTCCAGGTGACTACCTCATGAAGCTGGTTGAGAGAATGCCAAGAGTGGGCAAACCTGTCATCAAGGCAAAGGGTGGCTACTTTAAAGAATCTCAAATATAAAATATATTTAAATTTGTTTAACACTTTTTTGGTTACTACATGATTCAACTTTCACTGGGAACGTTACAGGTTAGTTTATACATAACGCTGCCATAGATGTTTCAACTAATCTGCTGGCGATACTGTCTGTTCTCGATTCGGGGAAAAAGGTATCTTATAAATGTCTGTGTCCAGTTGGAGGTGGTTCTACAAAAAACAGACAACTCAGAAATATATTAAATCCATCTACTGATTATAACAGTTCAACTATGTATAGTACCTGGGCTAACAGAATAGGAGTTGTTAGGTGTACCTAGACAAATTCAGTTTCTATTCAAAGCCAGCTTTGTTAACCACGTATAGCTTGCTGAGGTCATTAACGCAAATAAACTTTGAATACAATTTTGCCATTTCAAATCACTTGTGTGAATGATGTATTGTTTCCTGTTCCAATGGCACTTCAGAGATATCTCATCCCGATGTTCGTGGTGACCCGTCACTCAGGGCAGGTGGGGCAGGTGAGGGATGTTTGAGCTCCACCTGTTTACATTTACATTTTAGTCATTTAGCAGACACTCTTATCCAGAGCGACTTACAGTTAGTGAGTGCATACAATTTTTTTCATACTGGCCCCCCGTAGGAATCGAACCCACAACCCTGGCGTTGCAAACGCCATGCTCTACCAACTGAGCAAAGGGTGGCTACTTTGAATAATCTTTTGGTTACTACATGATTCCATATGTGTTATTTCATAGTTTTGTTGTCTTCACTATTATTCTACAATGTAGAAAATAGTGAAAATAAAGAAAAACCCTGGAATGAGTAGGTGTCCAAACTTTTGACTGGTACTGTATATATATATATATATATATATATATATATATATATATATATATATATATACAAATAGTGCATTTGGAAAGTATTCAGACCCCTTGACTTTTTCAAAATTTTGTTACGTTACAGCCTTATTCTAAAATGGATTAAGTTATTTTCTTCCCCATCAATCTACAAACAATACTCCATAATGACAAAGTTAAAACAGGTTTAGACATTTTTGCTAATGTATTCAAAATAAAAAAAACTGAAATACCTTATTTTCATAAGTATTCAGACCCTTTGCTATAAGACTCGAAATTAAGCTCAGGTGCATCCTGTTTCCATTGATCATCATTGAGATGTTTCTACAACTTCATTGCAGTCCACCTGTGGTAAATTCAATTGATTGGACATGATTTGTAAAGGCACACACCTGTCTATATAAGGTCCCACAGTTGAGCAACAACCAGGACATGAGGTCGAAGGAATTGTCCATAGAGCTCCGAGACAGGATTGTGTCGAGGCACAGATCTGGGGAAGGGTACCAAAACATTTCTGCAGCATTGAAGGTCCCCAAGAACAAAGTGGCCTCCGTCATTCTTAAATGGAAGAAGCTTGGAACCACCAAGACTCTTCCTAGAGCTGGCCGCCCGGCCAAACTGAGCAATCGGGGGAGAAGGGCCTTGGTCAGGGAGGTGATCAAGAAACCAATGGTCACTCTAACAGAGCTCCAGAGTTCCTCTGTGGATATGGGAGAACCTTCTAGAAGGACAACCATCTCTGCAGCACTCCACCAATCAGGCCTTTATGGTAGAGTGGCCAGACGGAAGTCACTCCTCAGTAAAAGGCACATGACAGCCCGCTTGTAGTTTGCCAAAAGGAACCTAAAGGACTCTCAGACCATGAGAAACAAAACTCTCTGGTCTGATGAAACCAAGATTGAACACTTTGGCCTGAATGCCAAGCGTCAAGTCTGGAGGAAACCTGGCACCATCCCTACGGTGAAGCGTGGTGGTGGCAACATCATGTTGTGGGGATGTTTTTCAGCGGCAGAGACTGGGAGACTAGTCAGGATCGAGGGAAAGATGAACGGAGCAAAGTACAGAGAGATCCTTTCTCCAGAGCGCTCAGGACCTCAGACTGGGGCGAAGGTTCACCTTCCAACAGGACAATGACCCTAAGCACACAGCCAAGACAATGCAGGAGTGGCTTCGGGACAAGTTTCTGAATGTCCTTGAGTGGCCCAGCCAGAGCCCGGACTTGAATTCGATCGAACATCTCTGGAGAGACCTGAAAATAGCTGTGCAGCTATGCTCCCCATCCAACCTGACAGAGCTTGAAAGGATCTGCAGAGAAGAATGGGAGAAACTCCCCAAATACAGGTGTGCCAAGCTTGTAGCGTCATACCCAAGAAGACTCGAGGCTGTAATCGCTGCCAAAGGTGCTTCAACAAAGTACTGAGTAAAGGGTCTGAATACTTATGTAAATGTGATATTTCAGTTTTCAATTTGTAATAAATTTGCAAGAATTTCTAAAAACCAGTTTTTTACTTTGTCATCATGGGGTATTCTGTGTAGATTGATGAAGGATTTTTATTTATTTAATCAATTTTAGAATAAGGCTGTAACGTAACAAAATGTGGAAAAAGGGAAGGGGTCTGAATACTTTCTGAATGCACTGTATATATACACCTATTTATTGTGTCTGTTCCTGTTTTGCATGTTATTTTGGCATTAATATGTGTCACATCTCAGTTTGAGTATTGAGTTAATAAAACTGCATACAAACTGGTCTCTTTTTTGCTTTCTTGAGTAAGGCAGCTCCAAAATGCAGGTGTTTCAGCCAAGCTCAGTGCTTTCAGTGGTGGGGCAGCCAGCGGAAAATACAGTGCGTAGGGGTTGGTAATATTCTCTAGTTGCGCTGTGATTTGCTCAGTGTTCTGTCACTCATGGGGACACTACGTCACCGCAAAATCTACAGGGAGAGCTAGAAAGTTCAGGCCCCCTTGAGTGCTGCCATAGATTTACATTAGAAGTGCCCATCCAAGAAGGCTCAAGGTCATTGGCCACAGATAAAATTATGTCAAATGACGTTATATCTACCGTAGCTTTGATTGGACTGATCATGTCAACATCATACTTTCAAAATCTTAGCTAGCAAGCTAGACAAGCAGTCATCATCATGAATCACATCGACAATCTACTGGCAAATCCTTTTCAATCCTTGTCATATGAAGAGAAATTACAGATAAAACGTATTGGTGCTCATCGGCCATTAGACAAACATTACACAACAAGTTGGAAATTGCAAATTCAACAATGAGTGGTTTGGAAGGAATCAGTGGCTAACTGCAAGCGTTGCAAAGCAATCACTATTTTGCTTCCCTTGCCTGCTATTCGGTGGAAAGTGTGTTTGGTCCAAGTCTGGGTTTAAGGGTCTCTTTTCCAGGCTTAAAAGGATCAACATTCACACGCAACACCATGGGCCAGAAAAGGTTGAATGCATTGGCCATGCTGTCTATCCAGCATGACTTCTGCCATGTTCAATACAACTGGAAACTCAGCACTGGGAAATCTCTGACTTCATTGAGTTCAATACAACTGGGAACTCTGAAAAAAATTAGCTCAGACTGGGAAAATACATTTTGAACGGCATCCAACTCGGAAATCCAAGTAGGGAACTCGGGCCTCTTTCTAGAGCTCCGACATGAAGATCACTGACATCATGATTCGAACGTGTTTATTTCCGAATTCCCAGTAGTCTTGAAAGCACCATAAATCCAGAGAATGCCAGACTTTGATGACAAAATTTGCCCACAAGAGGGACAACCGCGCCACCTTCCTGTTCAAGTGAGCACAGCACAACGATGAGTCCAAAAATGTATTGTATGCTGCTGCATAAATTATGTAATATGCCAGAGAGATATGTATACTGTAGCTAAGAAAGTAATACTAAGTGTATGTTGTGTAGTAAGCTGTTAGTAGCCCATGTCTCTCACCCTAATAATTTGGTCCCTTTCCCCCCTCATAATTTAGCCTACTGTTCTGACTTGTTTGGTGCACATGTAGCCTATAGCCTGTTTTAGAGAAATGTGATCATTGGATATTGTAAGAGCTTTCATTGTCTGCTTATATGCCCCCTTTATTTATCCTATGGTTCTGACTTGGTGTACAGGGAGAATACTGTAAGAACGGCTAATGTTCTGAATTCTGTGGCTGTACATTTCAAAAGTGCTGAACAAATCGTTTTATTGACTATGTCCGTCTTAGCTCGTTCATTAATGTCTTAATCGGATTACGGGTTGCCTCTTATCCGCTCATCGTTCCCTTATGCCATAGTTTGTACGTCTCAATTGTCAGTAGAAACCACATTTGTTTAAGCATGTCAGCCATATCAGCTATGTTGTTTAAAAAGGCAGTAAATTAACTGTTTCGCTGCCAGACAAAGCTCCTCTGATAGCCAGGTGTAGCGGTGGTAAGGATTCACTCCATGGTGAGAAAAGAAAGCTCTGCTGTTGGGTCAGCTTTATGTAGGCCCTAACAGGTTATGGGAACCGTTTGTCACCGTTATAGTGCAATTAATGTATATTTTAGTGTTGTGTTGTGGCTTTGCTGGCATGCATCTAAAACATTGTAATTGTTTTGCCCCACCAAGACTTACATGTTAAAATCGCCACTGCGCATGTGTAGCAAATGTTTTACAATTATTTATTCAACCGATCCAGCTGTCAATGAGGGGATTGGATTAATCTGGCCCAGGCGAAAGTTGATTGCATTCGTTTTTTAACCGGGCTGCCTCCCGGGCATGAGACAGTTGGCCCAATCAAAGCCCACTGTGAATTCCTCTCAAAATAAAAGTGAGGTAATTAAGCACGAGGAGTAATGAGTAGGATTCTGGGTTTTCACATGCAAAAGTGATTGCTTTTGATAAAAACGCTTTATTTGCCTTCCCAACTAAAACTACTTTGAAAATTCAAACACATATTTTATGGAAAAGATATCTATATTTCTGGACGATAAACCATGCTGATTTGGTGACAACATGACCGGGCAGCGCAGATTACTGTTCGATTTAAGAAAGGGCGCTCCTCCCTCACAGCTTTTGGACCGGAGCCCTGCCGCTCAGCATAATCGAATCCAACCATTGTTGCCCGATAGCCCAACGCTTTGTGTTCGCGCCTTATGGATAACTGCCAATTAGGCCCATCTCGAAAGCTATTGGGTAACATGGACTTTAGGTCATGTCAGTGAGGGGGTTCGATTCATCTCGCTCGGGCGCCCTTGTAGGTATGTTTTGCGTCAGCTGAAAGTTGATTGCGTTCGATTCGGAACAGGGCTGCCTCCAGGGCATGAGCCATGTTCCCTGTTCAAAACCCAAGGCGAAATTGTCTCAAAACAAAAGTGACGTAATTAAGCACGTGTAGTAATTATTCGCCTAGGATTCTGTGTTTTCCCATGCAAAAGTGATTGCTTTTGATAAAAACGCTTTATCTACCTTCTCAATGAAAAATCTTCTAAAATGCAAACATTTCTTTTATGGAAAAGAGATGTATGTTTCTGGATGATGCACCATGCAGCCTTGTTGACAAAATGACAGAGTGGCACATATTACTGTTAGATTTGAGAATGGTGCTCCTTGGCTGATTGGCTGAAAGCGATACACAACATCTGGGATTAGCATTTAGCCACTATAGCATGGTGGTAGAAAATTGTGTTTCATAAGGAAAGTATGCTAACATCAAAGCAGTAACTCACTCCTGCAGGTTCATGCTCTACAACAGATGTGTCAAACTCATTCCATGGAGGGCCTAGTGTCTGCAGATTTTATTTTTTCCTTCCAATTAAGCCCTAGACAACCAGGTATGGGGAGTTCCTTACTAATTAGTGATCTTAATTAATCAGTGAAGTACAGGGGAGGAGCGAAAACCCACAGACACTCGGCCCTTTGTAGAATGAATTTGACACCTGTGCTCTACAACATCCGTAGAGTACGACCCTACCTCACACAGGAAGCGGCGCAGGTCCTAATCCAAGCACTTGTCATCTCCCGTCTGGAGTACTGCAACTTGCTGTTGGCTGGGCTTGTGCCATCAAACCCCTGCAACTTATACAGAACACTGCAGCCCACATGGTGTTCAACCTTCCCAAGTTCTCTCATGTCACCCCTCTCCTCAGCACACTCCACTGGCTTCCAGTTGAAGCTTGCATCCACTACAAGACCATGGTACTTGCCTACGGAGCAGCAAGAGGAACTGCCCCTCCCTACCTTCAGGCTATGCTCAAACCCAGACCAGTCCAAGCTCATCTCTGTCCTGGCACCCCAATGGTGGAACCAGCATCCCCCTGTAGCTAGGACAGCAGAGTCCTAGCTTCCCTTATGCACTATGCTTTTCCGCGCGCTAACTTTTACTATACAAGAACTCAATGTAGTCATATCCTGCCCTCTATCCACCATTCATAGTGACAATAGTTGTAGGTGGATTGTTTGTCCAGATCTTCAATAGGCTAACTAGCAATCATACCGCACATAAAAGCATTCAAAGCTGCATCAATTTTCTATATGAATCCACAAGAAAAAATAGGAATAGCTGATAGGCAGCGGAGAGGCCAGGTGCATCATTGTGCATGAAATGACAGTGAAGACATGAGACATGCAGCTCAAAAAGCTTCCCTATCGATCTTGTTTAGGGAAAATACAATTATCCTACCCAAGACTAGCCTACAACAATAATTGCATTGTTGTTTTCAAGTGAGTACAAAATTCTACTGTACGCTGCAATGAAAATGTCATTTGAATAACGGCGCAAAAGCCCTATGATTTGAATTTGTTATTCCATTTGGATCAGTTGTGGGTCTACTCTCTACAGTTGATAAGGTCTAGAAAGGCACAGTAGCAGGCCAGTCTGGCTGTATTTTTACTTCTGATACTGAGATGTGCTGTCTGTTGCAGATCATCATTCTCCCAAGTCGTCCTATAATAATGTGGCCACATATGCTCCTGGCAGGCCCAGTTATTCAGGAAAGTGTCACTTTTGTCCATAATAATCTCATAATGTATGCTATACCGGCAATGTATCTGCGATCTGTTGGCTAGAGCGCAAGTGCCAATACCAGAGAGGGCACATTCGCTATACCTAAGCCAGAGGAGGCTGATGGGAGGAGCTATAGGAAGACTCATTGTAATGGCTGGAATGGTATATATGGAAAGGTATCAAACACATCAAACATATGGAAACCACGTTTGACTCCATTCCAGGTATTCAACTTTATCCATTACAATGAGCCTGTCCTCCTATAGCTCCTCCCACCAGCCTCCAATGACCTAAGCAACATTTTTTGTGACAAAACCATCAGTAGGCCTAGAGTTGAAAATGAGATGGAAACCTATGGGAATTTAACCGCAAAAGCTATTTTTATGTGCACTACATATTTACACACAGACTTTTATTCGCAACAAGACAATTTGATGAAAACACAACTCTGATTGGAAAATGTGCATATTGTTTTGATGTGGATTTTAGAATACTCACATTAAATGTGTTGCCAATTGGATGGAAACCTAGCTAACTTTAGACGCCATAAAGACTCTGGCAAGTGCGCTAGTCCAGTGTCACTTTGATCATGCCTGTACATTATGGTTTACCAGCAGCCCCAAACATCTAAAGAATAAGCTACCAGCCAAACAAGCTTGTAAGAATTGTACTTAAACTCCCCCCTCATACTCATCTGGAGGTTGAGCATTTTAAGCAGCTAGGCTGGTTTGTTATCTGTGGAAAAAATTGTAGTATTAATTCAACTTGGTCTGGTCCATAGAATTATCACGGACTCAGCCCCCAGATAACTATCCAAATATTTTTAATTTGTTAGAGATGTCCACCAGCATAATGCCAGAGACTCTAATTTCATTGTTTTAAATATAGGAGTCTATCTGGTAACACATTTGTATATATCGGCGCTGTTGAGTGCGACAAACTACTACAGCAACTCAAAGCCATACCACCCATAACCACTTTTGTGTGAAAAGTATAACCTTTTTTTTTTGTCTGTATCTCTGTAATGTGTCTGTTTCGTGTAATTGAATATATATTTACAGGGGCGTAACTTTGGTTTTATAAGTGGGGGGGGGGGGGACATAATATAAATATATTTTTTATCCTTTCAGATAAACACTCCAAACAGCCTACCCGACCCCTACCCGACCGCTCGGAGGCGTCCGCATGGTCCTAAAGCACACCGTTGCTTCATTCTTATTCACATTCCAATGATACAACTGGGGGGGACAAAAATGCAATTTCAGAATATGGGGGGGACGTGTCCCCCCGTCCCCAGTGAAAGTTGCGCCCCTGTATATTTATGTTTAAAAAAATAGGGACCACAATGGAAATAAATACCCGACTTTATTGTGCAATCCCAGTCACTTTAAAAAATATTTGTACTGTGTGTACCTATATATGTATTTTCACAAAGGTTTTCTTAACAGACAAATAAAATAAATTAATCAATCCAAATTGTGCAGCGGTCATTTGATAAATGGAAAGAGACATCAGTTACAAAACACCAAAAGGTTTAATGACATTCGGAGATTGTCAAGCCAAGCCTTCGATATTGGGTAGGCCTACAAGGTAGGGAGGGATGTATTTTCTGTTTGTTGAGATATACTGTGAGGGAAAAAAGTATTTGATCCCCTGCTGATTTTGTACGTTTGCCCACTGACAAAGAAATGATCAGTCTATAATTTTAATGGTAGGTTTATTTGAACAGTGAGAGACAGAATAACAACAAAAAAATTCCAGAAAAACGCATGTCAAAAATGTTATAAATTGATTTGCATTTTAATGAGGGAAATAAGTATTTGACCCCTCTGCAAAACATGACTTAGTACTTGGTGGCAAAACCCTTGTTGGCAATCACAGAGGTCAGACGTTTCTTGTAGTTGGCCACCAGGTTTGCACACATCTCAGGAGGGATTTTGTTCCACTCCTCTTTGCAGATCTTCTCCAAGTCATTAAGGTTTTGAGGCTGACGTTTGGCAACTCGAACCTTCAGCTCCCTCCAAAGATTTTCTATGGGATTAAGGTCTGGAGACTGGCTAGGCCACTCCAGGACCTTAATGTGCTTCTTCTTGAGCCACTCCTTTGTTGCCTTGGCCGTGTGTTTTGGGTCATTGTCATGCTGGAATACCCATCCACGACCCATTTTCAATGCCCTGGTTGAGGGAAGGAGGTTGTCACCCAAGATTTGACTGTACATGGCCCCATCCATCGTCCCTTTGATGCGGTGAAGTTGTCCTGTCCCCTTAGCAGAAAAACACACCCAAAGCATAATATTTCCACCTCCATGTTTGACGGTGGGGATGGTGTTCTTGGGGTCATAGGCAGCATTACTCCTTCTCCAAACACGGCGAGTTGAGTTGATGCCAAAGAGCTCCATTTTGGTCTCATCTGACCACAACACTTTCACCCAGTTCTCATCTGAATCATTCAGATGTTCATTGGCAAACTTCAGACGGGCATGTACAGTGGGGGAAAAAAGTATTTAGTCAGCCACCAATTGTGCAAGTTCTCCCACTTAAAAAGATGAGAGAGGCCTGTAATTTTCATCATAGGTACACGTCAACTATGACAGACAAAATGAGAAAAAAAATTCCAGAAAATCACATTGTAGGATTTTTAATGAATTTATTTGCAAATTATGGTGGAAAATAAGTATTTGGTCAATAACAAAAGTTTCTCAATACTTTGTTATATACCCTTTGTTGGCAATGACACAGGTCAAATATTTTCTGTAAGTCTTCACAAGGTTTTCACACACTGTTGCTGGTATTTTGGCCCATTCCTCCATGCAGATCTCCTCTAGAGCAGTGATGTTTTGGGGCTGTCGCTGGGCAACACGGACTTTCAACTCCCTCCAAAGATTTTCTATGGGGTTGAGATCTGGAGACTGGCTAGGCCACTCCAGGACCTTGAAATGCTTCTTACGAAGCCACTCCTTCGTTGCCCGGGCGGTGTGTTTGGGATCATTGTCATGCTGAAAGACCCAGCCACGTTTCATCTTCAATGCCCTTGCTGATGGAAGGAGGTTTTCACTCAAAATCTCACGATACATGGCCCCATTCATTCTTTCCTTTACACGGATCAGTCATCCTGGTCCCTTTGCAGAAAAACAGCCCCAAAGCATGATGTTTCCACCCCCATGCTTCACAGTAGCTATGGTGTTCTTTGGATGCAACTCAGCATTCTTTGTCCTCCAAACACGACGAGTTGAGTTTTTACCAAAAAGTTCTACTTTGGTTTCATCTGACCATATGACATTCTCCCAATCCTCTTCTGGATCATCCAAATGCACTCTAGCAAACTTCAGACGGGCCTGGACATGTACTGGCTTAAGCAGGGGGACACGTCTGGCACTGCAGGATTTGAGTCCCTGGCGGCGTAGTGTGTTACTGATGGTAGGCTTTGTTACTTTGGTCCCAGCTCTCTGCAGGTCATTCACTAGGTCCCCCTGTGTGGTTCTGGGATTTTTGCTCACCGTTCTTGTGATCATTTTGACCCCACGGGGTGAGATCTTGCGTGGAGCCCCAGATCGAGGGAGATTATCAGTGGTCTTGTATGTCTTCCATTTCCTAATAATTGCTCCCACAGTTGATTTCTTCAAACCAAGCTGCTTACCTATTGCAGATTCAGTCTTCCCAGCCTGGTGCAGGTCTACAATTTTGTTTCTGGTGTCCTTTGACAGCTCTTTGGTCTTGGCCATAGTGGAGTTTGGAGTGTGACTGTTTGAGGTTGTGGACAGGTGTCTTTTATACTGATAACAAGTTCAAACAGGTGCCATTAATACAGGTAACGAGTGGAGGACAGAGGAGCCTCTTAAAGAAGAAGTTACAGGTCTGTGAGAGCCAGAAATCTTGCTTGTTTGTAGGTGACCAAATACTTATTTTCCACCATAATTTGCAAATAAATTCATTAAAAATCCTACAATGTGATTTTCTGGAGAAAAAAAATCTTAATTTGTCTGTCATAGTTGACGTGTACCTATGATGAAAATTACAGGCCTCTCTCATCTTTTTAAGTGGGAGAACTTGCACAATTGGTGGCTGACTAAATACTTTTTTCCCCCACTGTATACGTGCTTTCTTGAGCAGGGGGACCTTGCGGGCGCTGCAAGATTTCAGTCCTTCACGGTGTAGTGTGTTACCAATTGTTTTCTTGGTGACTATGGTCCCAGCTGCCTTGAGATCATTGACAAAATCCCCCCGTGTAGTTCTGGGCTGATTCCTCACCATTCTCATGATCATTGCAACTCCACGAGGTGAGATCTTGCATGGAGCCCCAGGCCGAGGGAGATTGACAGGTATTTTGTGTTTCTTCCATTTGCGAATAATCTCACCAAGCTGCTTCTTGATGGTCTTGTAGCCCATTCCAGCCTTGTGTAGGTCTACAATCTTGTCCCTGACATCCTTGGAGAGCTCTTTGGTCTTGGCCATGGTGGAGAGTTTGGAATCTGATTGATTGATTGCTTCTGTGGACAGGTGTCTTTTATACAGGTAACAAACTGAGATTAGGAGTACTCCCTTTAAGAGTGTGCTCCTAATCTCAGCTCGTTACCTGTATAAAAGACACCTGGGAGCCAGAAATCTTTCTGATTGAGAGGGGGTGAAATACTTATTTCCCTCATTAAAATGCAAATCAATTTATAACATTTTTGACATGCGTTTTTCTGGATTGTTTTGTTGTTATTCTGTCTCTCACTGTTCAAATAAACCTACCATTAAAATTATAGACTGATCATTTCTTTGTCAGTGGGCAAACGTACAAAATCAGCAGGGGCTCAAATACTTGTTTCCCTCACTGTACATTGTCTACATTGTGGTGTTGAAAACACAAACCATGATGTTGAAGTGCCAAAAGTGTATTGGTTGTATGGTGCATTGGCACAGAAACCTGTTGGTGGAAAATTATTTGCATATATTTTATATAATTATAAATATGGCATCAAAATGTTGAAAATATGATTTGCCCCTAGCTGATCATTATCTGCAGCCGGCACTGAACGTAGTGTAGGCCTAGTGAAACAGGAAGGATCAGTGAGCTCCTACGTGGTGGTCGGAAACTCTCAACCGTCTGGCCCGTTGCCCTGCGTGGCATCGGCTGTGCCACAGAAGCATGCTGATGTGGCAAAGTCGATATTCCCGTTGGGTCGCTACAGTGATTGTTATTTGTGGTCGTAGACATTATTTACTTAATTCTATGAGGAGAAGCCTGTAAGCTACATGCAACACATATCTGAGTGCACCACAACAGATGCAGGGATTTGAAAGTTGATCACGATGATCTCCCATCCTGTTATTGGTTGCAGCCTCAGCTAGCTTTATCCTGGGTCAGAGTCTGTTTTTTCTGTAGCCGACCTGTCATGGTTTAAAACAGAAACAGTCTGGCATCAAAGCTACCTGAACTCTCTCGTATTAGATAGTGCTAATATTGACTAGTGCTTTGCCACTCATTGACATCAACAAACACCACAGAGTTACACCATAAGGCCAACCCTTTAATAATGGGGACAGGTCAATATCCCACTTTCCTGAGGAAAGACTATATCCAATTTCATATTATGAAATCTCCCCAACTGTCAGTCTACTGTTAGGAAGGAGTCCTAAGTTCTATTGTGTCCTTAGGCAGTCTAGAGAGTATCATATTACATTTTCAGGTGCCAGTGATAAGGTGTTCATGTAAGTCCTTATGAAACCTTGGTAGAAACCAGTAGAAAGTAGCCTAAATCATATTGCCTGCTATCTGGTTGACATATTCCAGTGGAAATTATCAATACAGAAACATAACAGTGCCTTGGTCATGTAACAATGTATCAAAAGTTATAAAACATTGCCACTTGCTTGCCATACTAGAAACATTGTAATGGTGAATGAATGAGCTCACTGTGTGTGTTGTAACTGAATGCATTGATGCACTGACAGACTGATGAGGATAGCAAAACCCACTTTATTGCTAAACATGATAGGACTATTAATGCAGGTTACTGTGAGCCTGTCCAAGTAATCTTTTCTGTGCTATTTTTTTCAGTGGTGGAAAAAGTGCCCAATTGTCATACTTGAGTAAAAGTAAAGATACTTTAATAGAAAATGACACAAGTAAAATATAAATAGTAAAATACTACTTGAGTAAAAGTCTAAAAGTATTTGCTTTAAAATATACTTAAGTTCCAAAAGTAAATGTAATTTCTCAAATATACTTAAGTACAAAAGTAAAAGTATAAAGATTTTAAAGTCCTTATATTAAGCAAACAAGATGGCACCATTTTCATGTTTTTTAAATGTATGGATAGCCAGGGGCACACTCCAGCACTCCGACATGTATGGAGTAAAAAGTACATTATTTTCTTAAGGGATATAGTGAAGTAAAAGTAGTCAAAAATATAAAATAGTCAAGTAAAGTACAGATACCCCAAAAACTACTTAAGTAGTACTTTAAAGTATTTTTACCTAAGTACTTTACACCACATATTTTTTTAATTGGACAGGCTCACAGTAACCTGCATTCCTATCATGCTTAGCAATAAAGTGGCTTTTTCTATCCTCATCTTTTCCACCAGGGGGAACAATTTCTCTAAAATGTCTCAAGATGACCCTATAGACACCTGCTGCTATGATATTAATTTACAGTCTATGACCCATTGCCCCAATGCATGATTTTTTTTAAGCATGCCTTGAAAAATGATGGTTGGAGGGAGAACCTGAACACAAAAAAGTCAACCAGGAATATAGCCTAGGCTACTTGTTGACTGTTGTATGTATGTCACATAATATGAGTAATATGAGAGCATACATGAGAAATCAGTCATGACACCAAGATCAATATTAGGCCCATACCTTCTCATCATATTCAAAGACTGCAAGAGGGAATGGCAAATATTATTGTCAGTCTCTAGTGCATTGTGAGAATATACAGTAAGTAGTCAGCCTAATGCATCGTCATATGAGAGCCTAGATGAAATATGATAGGCTAAATACAACTATACATTATTTCCATATTCTTTGAAGCAGACCAATATGTTACTCCCTTAATTAATTAGACAACACGCTGTACAATAGTCTTCCAGGAGCAAACGAAAAGGGCGTGTCAGTCCCCTCCCCTTTGGCCACACACCTGACGTAAGTGATGGTGTCTGTTAAATTCCTGTTATTGTCGCCTCGATAACCTGCGCATGGTTCTGCTTTTTCAATAAATATACCATATAGGCAACTCACGCGACTCCGGCTACCAAAGTAACTTTGTTGAAAGTCTAAGTTAATTTCTGGAAGATAAAGACAGTAGAGACTAGCTGTCTTCCACTAGTGTCCCTCCGGTTCTTCCGCAGAATGCGGCACATCTTCCACTGAGGTGGAATAGAAACGGTTCCAGGAAATCGATTACTTGTACCACTGCTCTCTTGGCAATTGAACGACGGGCTTCGAGGTTGCGTGTGTGGAAGACGACCTAAATTGAAGCGCGACTAAAACGTTTAGGGGGGTTTAGGTTAGTTATTGAAAGATTCAGCGAAAAGTGAGTATTTGCCATTGATATAGTGTTGTTTCAGTTTTTCCTGCAGTAATTGTTGTATATTTCAAACGTTTACGTTTTTTAAAGATTTTCCCGATGAATTACAGAATGCTGAGCATTCTTAGACAGAGACTACACTTTTTCACGTCAGCTTGTATTTATTTTCCACTTGAATACAAATTATGAATTACAATGGGGTATAAAGCCCCACGGTGGAGGTGTCCATAATACCCATAAAACGGGGAAATGGTTCCAATCGTTTTTCCACCATTCATTTTTCCCATAGGGGATTTTAGAAACACTTCGGGCTGTGTTTTGTGTAGGCTTAACCTGGCGTGACGTTTTGATAACCATGTAAATCTCTCTTGGAAAAGGTGACATCAATATATTCAACTCGATTTATGCTCCAATTCGAAAATGCGAATTAGCATCAAAGTAGACATCATGCAAGACTAGAAATCCCTGCAAATAATCTCTAGCTGACACCTTTGTTAACAAGTATTGTATCAATTTAAAAAGCTGCACAAGACAGTTCACAGAATTGTCCAGTTAAATACATTTAGCTAATTTATTCATTATTACATTTAGCTAACATTAGGTAGTTAATCCAGAGCTTCTTACCTTTGCTTCAATTTGGCAGTCTCGTCCAGATCATGGCATTTGTAGTTCTTTATGATAGCCACATTAGCAGATAATTAGCATTTCATTTTTGTGGGGTAAATACAGTCAATGATTGGTTTAGATTTGGTCCGATTACAGTATGAAAATGTATGCACTCACTAACTGTAAATCGCTCTGGTTAAGAGCGTCTGCTAAATGGCTAAAATGTAAATCAGGACATTGAAATTAAAGCCGGTCAGGACCGTTCCAAAAAACATCTGTGGACGTTGAAATCCAGGCCAGGGCGAACTGACCAAATTTCAACTACTTTTCAACGTCCTTGGACGTCCGGTGTCGGTCAGTTCTCACTGGGTAAGGATGCTGGCTACAGTAAATGGAAAGAGAGGGGGCTCATGGGTAGGTGTCGGTAAGAGCCAGGAGAGGTGACATTAACTGGAGAGAGAGAGCGAAAAGGAGGGGTTGTCCGGATTGTTTTCACACTTGCTTTGACCACCAGACGACAGAAAGAGAAACATTCAGTGCATTGGGAAAGTATTCAGACCCCTTTACTTTCTCCACATTTTGTTACATTACAGCCTTATTCTAAAATTGAATAAATTGTTTTGTTTCCTCATCAATCTATGCACAATACCCCATAATGACAAAGCCAAGAATCTCAAATTTGGACTTTATACCAAAGTACACATTTCCACCGGTCTAATGTCCATTGCTCGTGTTTCTTGGCCCAAGCAGGTCTCTTCTTATTATTGGTGTCCTTTAGTAGTGGTTTCTTTGCAGCAAATCGACCATGAAGGCCTGATTCACACAGTCCCCTCTGAACAGTTGATGTTGAGATGTGTCTGTGACTTGAACTCTGAAGCATTTATTTGGGCTGCAATTTCTGAGGCTGGTAACTCTAATGAGGTAACTCTGGGTCTTCCATTCCTGTGGCGGTCCTCATGAGAGCCAGTTTCATCATAGTGTTTGATGGTTTTAGCGACTGCACTTGAAGAATTTTCCGTATTGACTGACATTCATGTCTTAAAGTAATGATGGACTGTCTTGTCTCTTTGCTTATTTGAGCTGTTCTTGCCATAATATGGACTTGGTCTTTTACCAAATAGGGCTATCTTCTATATACCCCCCTCCCCTAACTTGTCACAACACAACTGATTGGCTCAAACGCATTAAGAAGGAAATAAATTCCACAAATTAACTTTTAACAAGGCACACATTAATTGAAATAATAATAATAATAATAATATGCCATTTAGCAGACGCTTTTATCCAAAGCGACTTACAGTCATGCGTGCATACATTTTTTGTGTATGGGTGGTCCCAGGGATCGAACCCACTACCTTGGCGTTATAAGCGCCGTGCTCTACCAGCTGAGCTACAGAGGACCACGAAATGCATTCCAGGTGACTACCTCATGAAGCTGGTTGAGAGAATGCCAAGCGTGTGCAAAGCTGTCATCAAGGCAAAGAGTGGCTATTTTGAAGAATCTCGAATATAAAATATATTTTGATTTGTTTAACACATTTTTATTTGGTTACTACATGATTCCATATGTGTTATGTCATAGTTTTGATGTCTTCCCTATTATTCTACAATGTAAAAATAAAGAAAAACCCTTGAATGAGTAGGTGTCCAAACTTTTGACTGGTAGTGTAAGTATTCAGACCCTTTACTCAGTACTTTGTTGAAGCATCTTTGGCAGTGATTACAACCTTGAGTCTTCTTGGGTATGATGCTACAAGCTTGGCACACCTGTATTTGGGGAGTTTCTCCCATTATTCTCTGCAGATCCTTTCAAGCTCTGTCAGGTTGGATAGGGGAGCATCGCTGCACAGCTGTTTTCAGGTCTCTCCAGAGATGTTCGATCGAATTCAAGTCCGGGCTCTGGCTGGGCCACTCAAGGACATTCAGAAACTTGTCCCGAAGCCACTCCTGCATTGTCTTGGCTGTGTGCTTAGGGTCATTGTCCTGTTGGAAGGTGAACCTTCGCCCCAGTCTGAGGTCCTGAGCGCTCTGGAGCAGGTTTTCGTCAAGGATCTCTCTGTATTTTGCTCCGTTCATCTTTGCCTCGATCCTGACTAGTCTCCAAGTCCCTGCCGATGGAAAAACATCCCCACAGCATGATGATGCTGCCACCACCACGCTTCACCGTAGGGATGGTGCCAGGTTTCCTACAGACGTGACACTTGGCATTCAGGCAAAATAGTTCAATCTTGGTTTCATCAGACCAGAGAATCTTGTTTCTTATGGTCTGAGAGTCCTTTAGGTGCCTTTTGGCAAACTCCAAGCAGGCTGTCATGTGCCTTTTACTGAGGAGTGGCTTCTGTCTGACCGCTCTACCATAAAGGCCTGATTGGTGGAGTGCTGCAGAGATGGTGGTCCTTCTGGAAGTTTCTCCCATCTCCACAGAGGAACTCTGGAGCTCTGTCAGAGTGACCATCGGGTTCTTGGTCACCTCCCTGACCAAGGCCCTTCTCCCCCGATTGCTCAGTTTGACCGGGCGGCCAGCTCTAGGAAGGGCCTTGGTTGTTCCAAACTTCTTCCATTTCAGAATGACGGAGGCCACTGTGTTCTTGGGAACCGTCAATGCTGCAGAAATGTTTTGGTACCCTTCCCCAGATCTGTGCCTCAACACAATCCTGTCTTGGAGCTCTACGGACAATTCCTTCGACCTCATGGCTTGGTTTTTGCTCTGACATGCACTGTCAACTGTGGGACCTTATATAGACCGGTGTGTGCCTTTCCAAATCATGTCCAATCAATTGAATTTACCACAGGTGGACTCCAATCAAGTTGTAGAAACATCTCAAGGATGATCAATGGAAACAGGATGCACCTGAGCTCAATTTCGAGTCTCATAGCAAAGGGTCTGAATACTTACTTAAGGTATTTCTGTTTATTATTTTTAATACATTTGCTAATAATTTCTAAACTGTTTTCACTTTGTGTTTATGGGGTATTGTGTGTAGATTGCTGTTTTTACAATAGTTCCTCAATGTATTTGAAAAATCTTTCCAGCTCTCCCTTTCCATAACCACTCAGCGTGAAAGGGAAAAATGTCATGCTCTGATCAAGTGGAAACGTAATAAAATAGGCCTACCTGATTACTTCTTATCAGTGCTTGACTTGGACTGAAATAGGTTCCGGTACTCATTTTGGGTGCTGGTACTGTTTTTATATTTAGGTGCAGGAGCTTCACAATACTTTTTAGCTAATATTATATAAGAGGAACAGGAGCTCAAGCAGTAGAACATTTAAGGTGCTGGTAGTAAGCTCCGGTGAGCTCCTGCCCAAGTCAAGCACTGCTTCTTATCCCTTGTGCAAATAGCCTACAGCTGTGTCTGTTCCGAGCTCTGAGGGCCCAGAATATTTTATCCAATGTTGCAAGTTCGCTAGTGCAAGCTTCAGGCAGGACTCAAGTTAATGGTTGATACAATGTTTCAAGTTTGTTGCAGACTGGCCATGTGTAGCCAATGTGATTCATAGGATATTTATTTTTATCAGGATATTTTCTACATGCAGGCTGCAATGTTTTTATTTATTGGCTTTATGTAGGCTATTTTTACATAGTTGGCAATAGAAGTTACTGATTTTCAGATATGAAGACATGATTATAAATTTTTAATTAAACTGTTTCATGTAAATGTGCATATGAAAACCATAACTGGCACGCAGATCGGTAGAAATGGTAAGATAAATTGGCATTCCACATGAGAAAGTTTGCCGACTCCTCATGTAGCCTATTACCGGCAACTTCAGGAGAGTAATGGCAGAATCTGCGAAAGCCAGCAGGAGCGGGAGGATAATAGTTGGGTCATGTTACGTATATTTTCTTCTGGTTATCTAGATCTCTGGTGCCCTTTTGATGCATTAGTCTTATTTATCAAACCGTAAGCTTAAAGCATCAGACAAGCTCAATGCATATAGTTGATTTTATTAAAACGCATACAGTGGGGAGAACAAGTATTTGATACACTGCCGATTCTGCAGGTTTTCCTACTTACAAAGCATGTAGAGGTCTGTAATTTTTATCATAGGTACACTTCAACTGTGAGAGACGGAATCTAAAACAAAAATCCAGAAAATCACATTGTATGATTTTTAAGTAATTAATTTGCATTTTACATTATTAGTAAGTGTCCCACACCAGTGATGACTGCTCACCTCCAAAACTTGGAAGAGCACTTCCCAATCCGTTTGACTATGACCCTGGCTCAGTTAACATGCCAGTAAGTGAAATCAAACAGCTGATCGAGCTGTCATGACCGAATGCATTCACGGGTCACTACGGAGGAGTTTTGTTTCCTGACTCAAAGGGAATACCCTGCCGTCTGCCTCTGAGCATTAATGCGGCATTCAAAACAACTGGGTACTCAAATCTTAGTGTTCCGACTTAAGTGCGTTCAAGACAACTGGGAACTCTGGAAAAAACACAAGCTCCGACTGGTTAAAATCTTTTTGAACAGTCATCCAACTCGGAATTCCAACTCGGGAACTCTGGCCTCTTTCTAGAGCTCCAACTTTCCGACCTGAAGATCACTGATGTCATGATTTGACCTCATATTTTTCAGAGTTTCCAGTTGTCTTGAAAGCACCATAGAACTCAGGGTACCCATCGCAAGCTCATATATGTGTGAAGCTGGATTCAGTGCTCCCAGGTTGGATGTGACAACAGAGATGAGGTGCAAACTGTCGACCGCGCCCCCTGACTTTGAGAATCTCCGATGCAACATGCATCAAGCACACCCATCTCATTAGTGGTGGTGAGATAAGACACATTATGTCAGACTAATTTCCAATTGACTATCATAGACCCACATTAAAAGTATTTGATGGTGAGTTGAGAAGACAATCAGAAATGCTTTTAGACTGTTTTTCAATTGACTGCCATAGACCGAAATATAAAAGTTAACACTGGCTGTTATTTACATATTTTTATTTTTACGTGGTTGGGGTCGTGAGAATTTTCAGATATCAAAATGGGGTCGTGGACCAAAAAAGTTTGGGAACCCCTGTTCTAACCCATTTCTACTACAGATAATAATACGATTAGGCTATATCTTTACATACAAAAACAACTCTGTCAGATTTCCGGTCATTCCAATTAATTTAACACCCCTTGATCTTCAATAATAGGAAATATAGATTAGCCAAATTGTTTTACCTGAGCTTAACCCAAAAACGATGGACTAATTAGCCTAATCTGCTTTCTTTTTGTTACGTAACTGGGTACAGTTAATTTTTAGGTAATCCGTTACTCTCCAACCCTGTCTACTGGTGTAGTGTGGCCATCTTTGAATACATCAACATTATTTTCTTTAGGGAGTCCAAAGACCAAATTTGGAGGGAATCTGACTTTTAGGCCACGATAAGATTTTTATGACTATTTTAAGCATTAGCGTTACATAGTCAAAAAGTGAATTGTTAATAGTTTCCTTATTGTTTAAGAT
Source organism: Coregonus lavaretus (assembly GCF_964263955.1). Taxonomy (NCBI): domain Eukaryota; kingdom Metazoa; phylum Chordata; class Actinopteri; order Salmoniformes; family Salmonidae; genus Coregonus; species Coregonus lavaretus. Next base: position 44,673,497 of record NC_139999.1, read on the forward strand.
ATCTATGCCAAACTCAACATGGTTCATCATGGTAGTGTCTTTGATGACCCTAAAACGTTTCAAGTTGATAGGCCATTGTGAGTTGATTTACAGAAGATTTAAATGGGCACGTAAAATCTGATTTCTTGATTTATCAATAATTTACTCATCTCTTAACCAGTCCCTTTTCTCAAAATAAGTTAAGAGAGTGGGGGGAAAAAAGTATTTAGTCAGCCACCAATTGTGCAAGTTCTCCCACTTAAAAAGATGAGAGAGGCCTGTAATTTTCATCATAGGTACACGTCAACTATGACAGACAAAATGAGAAAATAAATTCCAGACAATCACATTGTAGGATTTTTTTATGTATTTATTTGCAAATTATGGTGGAAAATAAGTATTTGGTCAATAACAAAATGTTCTCAATACTTTGTTATATACCCTTTGTTGGCAATGACACAGGTCAAACGTTTTCTGTAAGTCTTCACAATGTTTTCACACACTGTTGCTGGTATTTTGGCCCATTCCTCCATGCAGATCTCCTCTAGAGCAGTGATGTTTTGGGGCTGTCGCTGGGCAACACGGACTTTCAACTCCCTCCAAAGATTTTCTATGGGGTTGAGATCTGGAGACTGGCTAGGCCACTCCAGGACCTTGAAATGCTTCTTACGAAGCCACTCCTTCGTTGCCCGGGCGGTGTGTTTGGGATCATTGTCATGCTGAAAGACCCAGCCACGTTTCATCTTCAATGCCCTTGCTGATGGAAGGAGGTTTTCACTCAAAATCTCACGATACATGGCCCCATTCATTCTTTCCTTTACACGGATCAGTCGTCCTGGTCCCTTTGCAGAAAAACAGCCCCAAAGCATGATGTTTCCACCCCCATGCTTCACAGTAGCTATGGTGTTCTTTGGATGCAACTCAGCATTCTTTGTCCTCCAAACACGACGAGTTGAGTTTTTACCAAAAAGTTCTACTTTGGTTTCATCTGACCATATGACATTCTCCCAATCCTCTTCTGGATCATCCAAATGCACTCTAGCAAACTTCAGACGGGCCTGGACATGTACTGGCTTAAGCAGGGGGACACGTCTGGCACTGCAGGATTTGAGTCCCTGGCGGCGTAGTGTGTTACTGATGGTAGGCTTTGTTACTTTGGTCCCAGCTCTCTGCAGGTCATTCACTAGGTCCCCCTGTGTGGTTCTGGGATTTTTGCTCACCGTTCTTGTGATAATTTCGACCCCACGGGGTGAGATCTTGCGTGGAGCCCCAGATCGAGGGAGATTATCAGTGGTCTTGTATGTCTTCCATTTCCTAATAATTGCTCCCACAGTTGATTTCTTCAAACCAAGCTGCTTACCTATTGCAGATTCAGTCTTCCCAGCCTGGTGCAGGTCTACAATTTTGTTTCTGGTGTCCTTTGACAGCTCTTTGGTCTTGGCCATAGTGGAGTTTGGAGTGTGACTGTTTGAGGTTGTGGACAGGTGTCTTTTATACTGATAACAAGTTCAAACAGGTGCCATTAATACAGGTAACGAGTGGAGGACAGAGGAGCCTCTTAAAGAAGAAGTTACAGGTCTGTGAGAGCCAGAAATCTTGCTTGTTTGTAGGTGACCAAATACTTATTTTCCACCATAATTTGCAAATAAATTCATTAAAAATCCTACAATGTGATTTTCTGGAGAAAAAAATTCTCAATTTGTCTGTCATAGTTGACGTGTACCTATGATGAAAATTACAGGCCTCTCTCATCTTTTTAAGTGGGAGAACTTGCACAATTGGTGGCTGACTAAATACTTTTTTCCCCCACTGTATACCATGGGCCTATATATTGAATGGTGTTATTTGGAAGTCTTTCAAAGTTTTTCCAAAATGTTCAAGATTGAAGAAATTCTATCCTAACTGAGCATAAGGAAAGACACCGACATACAATGTTTCAAGTATTTCGGTCAAACGCCGGGACGGATATGAGGGTTTAAGTGAGACTGCTTACAACAGCGCCCCTATAGGCCAATCGGTGCCATTCTGTTTGAACAAGTTACTCATGGCCTCTCGTTTCTGTGTGCAAAACTAGAAAAATAAGTTAGCAATATATGCTTGCGTTATTTGACCCGTCAATATTTTTTTTCCTAAGAATAACTGTGAACCCCTAAATACCTTCTTAGCTAAATGCAATTTCTCAAGCAATAATTTTGCTAGGACTGTCTGGGAGTGGTCTGAGTGGGGAGGGGAAAACTGAACTAGCGGTTATTGAAAAAAGAGGTTTGGAACTCTCTTTCTTATTGGTCTATTAACCAATTTACAGCTCTTGCACTAAAAGGGCATGATCATAATTTTCACCATTTCACAGTATTATTCCAACCTCATAGTGTGGCAGAACACTGAACACTCAACCATTTCAAAGATTTTACTGTGTTACAGTTCATATAAGGAAATTAGTCAATTGAAATAAATTTATTATGCCCTAATCTATGGATTTCACATAACTGGGAATATAGATATGCATCTGCTGGTCAAAGATACCTTAAAAAAAAAAGATATGAGGGTGGATAAGAACCAGTCACTATCTGGTGTGACCACCATTTGCCTCATGCAGCGCGACACTCCTTCGCATAGAGTTGATCAGACTGTTGATTGTGGCCTGTGGAATGTTGTCCCACTCCTCTTCAATGGCTGTGCGAAGTTGCTGGATGTTGGCTGGAACTGGAACGAGCTGTCGTACACATCGATCCAGAGCATCCCAAACATGCTCAATGGGTGACATGTCTGGTGAGTACGCAGGCCATGGAAGAACTGGGACATTTTCAGCTTCCAGGAATTGTGTACAGAGCCTTTCGACATGGGGCTGTGCATTATCATGCTGAAACATGAGGTGATGGCGGCAGATGAATAACACAACAATTGGCCTCAGGATCTCGGCACGGTATCTCTGTGCATTCAAATTACCATTGATAAAATGCAATTGTGTTCGTTGTCTGTAGCTTATGCCTGCCCATACCATAACCCCACCGCCACCATGGGGCACTCTGTTCACAATGTTGACATCAGCAAACCGCTAGCCCACACGTCTGCCCAGTACAGTTGAAATCGGGATTCATCCGTGAAGAGCATACTTCTCCAGCGTGCCAGTAGCCATCGAAGGTGAGCATTTGTCCACTGAAGTCGGTTACGATGCCGAACTGCAGACAGGTCAAGAACCTGGTGAAGACGACGAGCACGCAGATGAGCTTCCCTGAGATGGTTTCTGACATTTTGTGCAGAAATTATTCGGTTGTGCGAACCCACAGTTTCATCAGCTGTCCGGGTGGCTGGTCTCAGACGATCCCGCAGGTGAAGAAGCCGGATGTGGAGGTCCTGCGCTGGCGTGGTAATACGTGGTCTGTGGTTGTGAGGCCGGTTGGACGTATTGCCAAATTCTCTAAAACGATGTTGGAGGTGGCTTATGGTAGAGATAAGCCACCTCAAACATTTCAGTTCTCTGGACACAGCTCTGGTGGACATTCCTGCAGTCAGCATTCCAATTGCACGCTCCCTCAACTTGAGACGTTGTGTTGTGTGACATAACTGCACATTTTAGAGTGGCCTTTTATTGTTCCCAGCACAAGGTGCACCTGTGTAATGATCATGCTGTTTAATCAGCTTCTTGATATGCCACACTTGTCAGGTGGATGGATTATCTTGGCAAAGGAGAAATGCTCACTAACAGGGATGTAAACAAAATTGTTCACACATTTCTAGGATCTTTTATTTCAGCTCATGAAACATAGGACCTGCTCTTTACATGTTGTGTTTATATTTTTGATCAGTGTGTTTTTATATGTGTGTGTGTGTGTACATACATACATGCATATACACACACACACACTCACACACACACTTTCTCTCTCTCTCTCTCTCTCTCTCTCTCTGTCAAAAGTTTTAGAACACCTACTCATTCAAGGGTTTTTCTTTATTTTTACTATTTTCTACATTGTAGAATAATAGTGAAGACATCAACATTCTGAAATAACACATATGGAATCATGCAGTAACCAAAAAAGTGTTAAACAAATCAAAATATATTTTCTATTTGAGATTCTTCAAATAGCCACCCTTTGCCTTGATGACAGCTTTGCACACTTGGCATTCTCTCAACCAGCTTCATGAGGTAGTCACCTGGAATGCATTTCAATTAACAGGTGTGCCTTGTTAAAAGTTAATTTGTGGAATTTCTTTCCTTAATGCATTTGAGCCAATCAGTTGTGTTGTGACAAGGTAGGGGGGTGGTATACAGAATATAGCCCTATTTGGTAAAAGACCAAGTCCATATTATGGCAAGAACAGCTCAAAAAGCAAAGAGAAATGACAGTCCATCATTACTTTAAGACATGAAGGTCAGTCAATACGGAAAATTAAGAACTTTAAAAGTTCTTATGTAACAGACACATCTCAACATCAACTGTTCAGAGGAGACTGCGTGAATCAGGCCTTCATGGTCAAATTGCTGCAAAGAAACCACTACTAAAGGACACCAATAATAAGAAGAGACTTGCTTGGGCCAAGAAACACGAGCAATGGACATTAGACCGGTGGAAATCTGTCCTTTGGTCTGAGGAGTCCAAATTTGAGAGTTTTGGTTTCAACCGCCGTGTCTTTGTGAGACGCAGAGTAGGTGAACGGATTATCTCCACTTGTGGTTCCCACCGTGAAGCATGGAGGAGGTGGTGTGGTGGTGCTTTGCTGGTGACACTGTCAGTGATTTATTTAGAATTCAAGGCACACTTAACCAGCATGGCTACAACCGCATTCTGCAGCGATACGCCATCCCATCTGGTTTGGTCTTAGTGGGACTATCATTTGTTTTTCAACAGGACAATGACCCAACACACCTCCAGGCTGTGTAAGGGCTATTTGACCAGGAAGGACAGTAGTGGAGTGCTGCATCAGATGACCTGGCCTCCACAATCCCCCGACCTCAACCCAATTGAGATGGTTTGGGATGAGTCGGACGGCAGAGTGAAGGAAAAGCAGCCAACAAGTTCTCAGCATATGTGGGAACTTCTTCAAGACTGTTGGAAAAGCATTCCAGGTGACTACCTCATAAAGCTGGTTGAGAGAATGCCAAGAGTGTGCAAAGCTGTCATCAAGGCAAAGGGTGGCTACTTTGAAGAATCTCAAATAAAAAATATATTTTTGATTTGTTTAACACTTTTTAGGGTTACTGCATGATTCCAAATGTGTTATTTCATAGTTTTGATGTCTTCACTATTATTCTACAATGTAGAAAATAGTAAAAATAAAGAAAAACCCTTGAATGAGTAGGTGTTCTAAAACGTATGTATGTATGTATGTCAAGTTTATGACTGCACTGGGCCTTTAAGTCTCTGAAATACATTTTTGTCCTGGCTTAATTTATTAGAGGGCTTCTGGTTCAGCGTTCATGTAGAGCCTGAACAAGTGGCAAGTGTGTTGTGCTGTGCTCCATCATTCAACACTCGTCTAAGCAGAAGTTCAAGCAGTCTTTCTTACCTCCTTTCAAGTTCTGTTTTTTTGCTTTCACTTTCTCTCATACTCAATCTCTCTCTCAACGTAATTTTTCTGTACAGTACTTCAGTCTTTCTCTCCCTTTTGTCTCATTCACCTCTTGTATTTCTAAATAACATTTTCAGGGAATATTTTCTCCATTAAAACGCATTCACAAGGAGTGAAACCTCCAGTCTGTGTAGAGGGTATCAACAGGAGATTAAGAATGTGTAAGACCTGTTGGTCATTTCTCCTGTTTTCCTCATGTGAACCTCTTCACCTACAACTATTGTCTGAGCTCCACAAGGGGGAAGTAAAACAGTGAGGGTAATTATTCCTATATTTACCCATGATAACACCTCATTTCTACCTCTGAATAATTATTTCCTTACTTTCTTTTATTAAGGTGATTTCTAATCGTAAACATCTAGATAAGTGTAAGAAGCTTCGTGGAAATGAAACGGCTCAGTACCATGTTTTCATCCCTCCAGGAGAAGCTCCACAGAGACCGTGAGTGTTTTCTTTTCTTTAGAAGTGGAACCGTTCCATTTTGGGCCTATAGTGAAATGGAACTGAGTCAAAGGGTGTATAGAACATCAATGATACATCATTGGAAAAAGTTAATCACAAATCTCTAAGAAAACATACAGTAAGAGGCAAGCATGGATCATCCTGATCATTAACTAAACATGCCTGTCAAGCATACACAAAGATTTAGCCTCGACTGCTTTGTTCGCTCTCACTCCGGCAAACACATTGGATTCCTAAAACAAAGGACACCTCTTATAAACAAACATTTTTCTCCTTCCAGAAATTCACTTAGACTAATCCTGGAGAAATGTGAGGAATTCAGATTGTCTTTGAGAGAGAACCAGGCTAAAGCTGGACTATGCTGGATGTTTTCTATCACGTACTTTAGACATTGTTTAGTATCAACAATACAGCTCCTGGTATTTGACAGTGTGCATATCATCTGTTGTGGCAAGTCATCGGGGACACAGGTGTGTCAGTGACCATCTACAGTGAGGGAAAAAAGTATTTGATCCTCTGCTGATTTTGTATGTTTGCCCACTGACAAAGAAATGATCAGTCTATAATTTTAATGGTAGGTTTATTTGAACAGTGAGAGACAGAATAACAACAACAAAATCCAGAAAAACGCATGTAAAAAATGTTATACATTGATTTGCATTTTAATGAGGGAAATAAGTATTTGACTCCCTCTCAATCAGAAAGATTTCTGGCTCCCAGGTGTCTTTTATACAGGTAACGAGCTGAGATTAGGAGCACACTCTTAAAGGGAGTGCTCCTAATCTCAGTTTGTTACCTGTATAAAAGACACCTGTCCACAGAAGCAATCAATCAATCAGATTCCAAACTCTCCACCATGGCCAAGACCAAAGAGCTCTCCAAGAATGTCAGCGACAAGATTGTAGACCTACACAAGGCTGGAATGGGCTACAAGACCATCGCCAAGCAGCTTGGTGAGAAGGTGACAACAGTTGGTGCGATTATTCGCAAATGGAAGAAACACAAAATAACTGTCAATCTCCATCGGCCTGGGGCTCCATGCAAGATCTCACCTCGTGGAGTTGCAATGATCATGAGAACAGTGAGGAATCAGCCCAGAACTACACGAGAGGCTCTTGTCAATGATCTCAAGGCAGCTGGGACCATAGTCACCAAGAAAACAATTGGTAACACACTACGCAGTGAAGGACTGAAATCCTGCAGCGGCCGCAAGGTCCCCCTGCTCAAGAAAGCACATATACAGGGCCGTCTGAAGTTTGCCAATGAACATCTGAATGATTCAGAGGAGAACTGGGTGAAAGTGTTGTGGTCAGATGAGACCAAAATCGAGCTCTTTGGCATCAACTCAACTCGCCGTGTTTGGAGGAGGAGGAATGCTGCCTATGACCCCAAGAACACCATCCCCACAGTCAAACATGGAGGTGGAAATATTATGCTTTGGGGGTGTTTTTCTGCTAAGGGGACAGGACAACTTCACCGCATCAAAGGGACAATGGACGGGGCCATGTACCGTCAAATCTTGGGTGAGAACCTCCTTCCCTCAGCCAGGGCATTGAAAATGGGTCGTGGATGGGTATTCCAGCATGACAATGACCCAAAACACACGGCCGAGGCAACAAAGGAGTGGCTCAAAAAGAAGCACATTAAGGTCCTGGCGTGGCCTAACCAGTCTCCAGACCTTAATCCCATAGAAAATCTGTGGAGGGAGCTGAAGGTTCGAGTTGCCAAACGTCAGCCTCGAAACCTTAATGACTTGGAGAAGATCTGCAAAATGGAACAAAGTGGAACAAAATCCCTCCTGAGATGTGTGCAAACCTGATGGCCAACTACAAGAAACGTCTGACCTCTGTGATTGCCAACAAGGGTTTTGCCACCAAGTACTAAGTCATGTTTTGCAGAGGGGTCAAATACTTATTTCCCTCATTAAAATGCAAATCAATTTATAACATTTTTGACATGCATTTCTCTGGATTTTTTTGTTATTCTGTCTAACACTGTTCATATAAACCTACCATTAAAATTATAGACTGATCATGTCTTTGTCAGTGGGCAAATGAACAAAATCAGCAGGGGATCAAATACTTTTTTCCCTCACTGTAGCTTACTGGTTGTTTTGGGGCTTAACTGGTGTTACCATGGGAACAACACATGGTTTCCATGCTTCCCATGGTGTCGTTTGGTCACATGGTAGACTAGCGGAAGTATTTGCTTGTTTTGCAGAAAGCAGCACAGTCACACCTGAACTGTCGCACAACTGTCATTGGTGGGTAACAAGGGGAATTGTCACATTGTCTTTTGAACAAATCCTCGTGCTCAGAATTCGCTGGCACGTTCTACCCTGCAGGCCACCACCACCTTTCTTTAAGACCGATGCCATTGTCAGCGGAACTTCCTACTGTAATTTCCTCCTGACTTCTCTGTGTGTCTGTTTCTCCTCTTGTGGTTTCTGTTGGTTTACACACTGTTCCTCTTAGCTCCTTAGCTCTGTTGTTTCCTTTTAAGTATGGTGTTTTAATCTATAGAGCATTGTATAGGCATCCTCCTAAACTAGTATAGCGCCGAATCCTAACTTCAATTTTCACTCACATCTTCCATGGACATCAATGGATGATGTACAGCAAAGTCCTTTGGCCTACTGGACTGGCGGAATACCAAAATAAAATGATTCAGTTCCAAGCCATGTGGAGTTTGGAACGAAAACAATTGAATGGTCCTCAAATGTCCTCCTAGACCATTTATGAGAACCACCATTCCAAGCCACAGTTAGTTGATGGTTTTGAGGTCTATGAATAAATGTCTTCTCTGCTGTCCCTCTCTGTCTGTCTTTTAGGGAGTGATAGGGATTTGACCCTGCCTCAGCCTACAGCCCCAGCCCTCGCCGGGACCTCTTTCTTTGAGTACCTGGTGGTGGTCAGCCTACGGAAGAAGAGGGGGCAAGGGACGTACGATCCCCAGATCACATATCAGTTTCCCAAGGTCAGACCGACACTGACATAATAGCAACAGACACACACACACACATACACACACACACAGTGAGCACCAATCTAAAGTGTGTGTGTGTTGTAGCTAGCTAATATGGGGCGCTCACAGAGAGAGGAAGAAGAGAAGTCCCTGAAAGCCATCCTCCTTTTCTGTTTCCCAGAGGGGGTCAACTGGGCCCCCCTCACTGAATACCCCAGGTATGTGCCACCTCTCATTTTCTCCACCTGTCACTGTCCTCATCTTTCCCTCACTCTCTTTCTCTGTGCTCGTCTCTTTGTTTCTGGGCCCCTCTCACTGATTGTTCTCTCTCTCACGCAACCATTTTTTCAGTTCAGTGTCACACTTGGCTGAAAATATATCTGTCTCTGTATGTGTTGTTCGTGTGCAAAGTCTGCAAACTGCAAAGCATCTTCGCTTTGACCCAGAAAGCAGAGGCGTCTCTCTCTCTCTCTCCGTCTCTCTCTCTGTCTCTCTGTCTGTTCTACTCCTCTGCCAGAGGACGGGTTTGATTAGAGAGGAGAGACGGTTTTGTACAGCCAGAAGAAATGGCCTTATTATTGTAATTACAATGGATCCCTTCTCTAAGCCAGTCAGTGCTTCCTCTATGGTTCTGTTCCTCCACCTGGATGCCAATGCAAATCAGTCTCCAGGTTACCTACTGTCATTAACTCTACAGTCTGTTCTTACCTCTCTTCTCTCTCCATTTCCTGCTTTCCTGTCTGCTACCGGTCTGTCTTCACTGTGACTAGCAAGATGTTCTATAGGGAAGAAGGAACAGTCCACTATAAGATGGGGGAAAGAGACATTTGTTCTGTGTGGTCTTGTTTTCTTTATCCTACATCCTCTTTCATTTGGAAACATTTTTTGGTTGAAGATGGATAGAACACATGTTGATACAGTACACACAGGTTCACTTGGCTAATCTGTTTCTCCCTCCCTCTCTTCTCTCAATCTCTCTCTCTGCAGTGAGACCTTCTCCTTTGTTCTGACAGAGGTCGACGGCAGTAGGAAAAATGGCTACTGCAGGAGGTTACTGGTAAATAGATAATCCATGGTGTAATTCTCATCATAGGACATGAGAATAATCTCTGGTATTGTGTTTTCTTGTTTCTCATGACATGATGTCGTTGACTGTTGTTTCTTGCAGCCCCATGGCAAAGGGGCGCGGGCTCCGGAGGCCTATTGCATCATCAGCCGGGTGGCCTGCTTTGGACTCTTCTCTAAGGTGAGCGTGGAGGGCAATGTAACACACACACTCATGCATTTGCAGACACATACACACGCACACATACACAGACACTGAGTGTGGTGATGCACTGATGTCCTCATTCCGCAACGGTGTCTTCTAACCCTTACAGTAGATTATCTATGCTGAGGCAGTTAAGGAGTATTGTCAGTAGTTTGTGTCTGTCTGTGTATTTATGTGAGCGTCTAAGTGTGTCTACTTGGGTGCACTGCACAGAAGTGTGTGTGTGTGTGTGTGTGTGTGTGTGTGTGTGTGTGTGTGTGTGTGTACGCCAGACAAAGAGTGGAAGATAAACAGGGTGTTCTCGTAACCTTTTTTTTCAGACACGGTGAGCTATGATTTCCTTACTTTGTTAGGCCGCAAAGGTACCTGAAGGTCAAACTGTTTATGATAAATTACTTATAACTATTTACAACCTGAGAGCCACTCATCTACCTACACAAACACTTGGATGACAACCTTATCTAACTAGATGAGTAATATAAATCATTGATCAAAAGTCTGATTGCAATACACCTAGATAGGGCTGATGACACATTCTGAATGGTAGGCTTAATATGGAGACTGTCTACCCGCAACAGCGTTACTACAGTTTTAATGGTGATTATAGTTCTATCATTTTATGTCTGTTTCAGATATTTGATGAGGTGGAGAAGCGCCGGCAGATCTCTATGGCGATGATCTATCCATTCATGCAGAGTCTGAGGGAGGCGCCGTTCCCTGCTCCTGGAAACACTGTCAAGATCAAGAGCTTCATTCCAGAGTCTGGAACAGAGGTATGGATACACGCACGCACGCACACACGCACACACACACCAAGGTTGTTATAGTGTTGTGTTTTTATATTCGTTTTTATTTCTATTAGTTTTAAGATTTTTCTTTTGAAATTCAGTTTAGTTTCAGATTGTTTTCAGATCCACTTTACTATTTTTTTTATTTTATTTTAGGTTTTATAAAAACATATCTATTGTTTTTATATTATTTAGTGTTAGGGACAGAAAGTCGCATATACCTGGGAGCAGTGGAGGCTGTTGAGGGGAGGACGCCTCATAATAATGGCTGGAACGGAGCAAATGGAATGGCATCAAACCATGTGTTTGATGTATTTGATACCATTCCACTGATTCTGCGCCATTACCACGAGCCCGTCCTCCCCAATGAAGGTTCCACCAACCTCCTGTGCCTGGGAGGCTAGGAGCCATTTATGTGTTGTATAGATTGTGTTTTTTTGGGATGTCACTTCTTGCCACTGGGGGACAGTAATACATACGGTGATGGGTCAGGTCATAGGTTAGGTTTAAAGGTAGACTCGGCAAGATGACATGGATGCACGAAGTAAACATTAGTAGTGGGTCAATTTCCGCAACAACCAGGAGTATTCAAGCGCAAGGCTAAAATTCTCTGCTGTTTTGGTCCCCTGGCTACCATGTAGCAGAATGAAGCGCACCCATGCACATGCACAGATACTCTGTGTGACTTTGTAAGAGCAAAGTCTTGCATCGTGCTCATCTCAATGGCCGTGTTTGAGCAGATCACTTTTGTCAAGTCGGTCACCGCCTTTCAAAGTGTGTTGCATTCTGGGGATAAAAATTGTCCGACTTGCGCCTACATGTCGACTGCATGAACTTTACAAAAATCATGTGATCAAAGGTCATGAAGGTTTGACTGCAGGTTTCTGCAGTTGCTCTTCACCAACGTCATCCTGCAGCCATCGCCTGCATTGTGGGAGGCTGTATTATCAACCAATCATTAGGATTTTTTTGTTTGACCTACCTGAAAGTGACTAAAGACATGATTGAAACAGGAGCCAATTTTCCGCGATTTATGTGTTGATAAGTGGATATATACAAATAAATGTGATATTTAAGGCTCTCTCTCACTAATTTATTGTACAATGCACATTATATTATAATTTCAGTACAGCGTGTGTGTGATATGGAGGTTAGATACATGTTTATTTCGACATTATAAAGACAATGGCAACACTGCAATGTTGAGCTGAGCCTGGCTGTTGGAAAACCACATTAGTGTCTGACTTTTTTGTTGCTGTTAGTTTTGGAGTCACAGATAGTTCAAGTATATTAATTTTTTTCAAACGGGTTTGTTAATTATTTTATTTCAGTTTATTAGATAGTTGTTTCATGATTAGTTTTGGTTTGCTATAATAACCTTGACATGCGCGCGCACACACTGGCACAAACAGAGAGAGGGAGAGCTTCAGGCAAAGTGTTAGGATCAAGACCTTCATCATAGATTACGGCACTAAGATACAGACACAGCGTATACACACACTTTCTGAAGACCTGCTGTCTCTCTGCCCCTGGCCTGCGTGTCTCCAGATCATCAGTTTGACGAGGCCGTTGGACTCATGGTTGGAGCACGTGGATTTCCGGACACTGTTCCGCTGTCTCACAGATGAGGAGGTGCTGCAGGTGTTTGCCTCCACCGTGCTCGAACGACGAATCATCTTCATGGCTGAAGAACTCAGGTACAACCCTAACCCCAACCCTAATCCTAACCCCAACCCTAATCCTAACCCCAACCCTAATCCTAACCCTAATCCTAACCCCAAAAGGACATCACTTAGCCTGGGTCGTCTAGGTGTCTGGGACATGGGCAGGCCTGTTGTCTGCATGTTGAATGGGTGTAAAGTTTGTACCTGCTTCACGCCCTACAGTACCCTGTCCCAGGTGCTGCATGCTGTTGCGGCGCTACTCTACCCATTCACATGGCAACACACCTTCATCTCCATCGTTCCCTCAGTGTTGATTGATGTCGTCATGGCACCCACTCCCTACCTGCTTGGTGTGCAAAGGAACAAACTGGATGACGTCATCGACCAGAGCGATGTGAGTGTGTGTGTTCAGTGTCTGTGTGTGGCAGAGCAAAATGTGTTTGTGTATGTACATGATTGCTTAAAAAAATACAATTTGATGAAGAGTTGTTGTTTGTTGGGGAAAAATTCAGATTTCTGTTTTTTAAGAAGGATAAAGGGATACTTTGGGATTTTGGCGATGAACTTCCCCAGAGTCAGATGGACTCATTAATACCATTTTTATGTCTCTGCATCCAATATGAACGAAGTTAGATGTAGTTCCGTGAGCCAATGCTAACTAACGTGGGCGCAATCACTGGAAGTCTATGGTATCTACTAGCATGCTAGCAGTTACCATAACACTAGTTAGCAACTTCCTTCAAACTACACGCAGAGACATAAAAATGGTATCCACGGGTTCATCTGACTCTGGCGAAGTATGCCTTTAAGGGCAGTTGTTGAGTGCTGTAAACAATCAGTTTTACTGTCTGTTTACTGGTGTGTTTGGGTTCAGGCATTCCTGCCTCTACACTGTGTGACAGGCTGCAGATGGAAGCTATCCAGTGACACTCGTTAAGCAACTAACACGATTAGAGTCTATGGAAACCAGCCAGTGTGTGTGTGTTATCTCCAACCTGAAGATATGTGTTTATTTATTTGTGTGTGTGTGTCCTCTCTCCCCACACATGCAGATCTGTCTTAATGTGTGTTATTCTGTATTACAAACAGCTGCTCATTGTGGATCTGACAGAAGGAGCAGATAACACTTTCATAACCTGTGTAAGTGTTGATGTGCCGTATTTCCCCTCGGCTTCAGAAACAAACGTACAGAAATAATCATAAAATCACAATCATATTAGTAAACTAGCGTCACTCCTCCTCACATGATTCTCATTTTGTGTTCTGTTTGTGTGTGCGTCTGTTTGTGTAGTTCAGACCAGTTCTATCAAAATGTTTTTCTCTCTCTCTGGCCGAATGTGTGTATTCTCAGAAATACCTAAACATTCCCGCTGGTCTCACAACAACCTCTCAGATTCCTGTCTGTGTGTGTGTCCTCTCTCTCTGGCACAGATAGGAGACGAGAGCACCATTCTACCAGAGAAACTACAGGAGGAGCTTCTCCAGGCCTTGTGTTGCAGAAGAGACAACTCCAGTGAGTGGACCCCATCCTCCATTTTGTTCTGACGACGTAGCTACCTGATGACTAGGGCCAAACACAATCTCTGAGGGAATTTGTATTAGCAACACATCCAGGTTGGCTTAAGAGGATCCAGTAAACAGTTAAGGGTCGCACCAAATGTGAATCTCCCGTTGGTCTACGGATTGTTCAGCGCGCTGTTGACGTCTGACTGCTGACATTTTCGCGCATTCTACATGTAAAATCGGTTTGCGCTTGGTTCACAAGTACTCTCAGCAGGCAATCATTATTGGTGTGTTCGAGCCCTTAAATGAAGAGTGACTCTGACTTTCATTCGATTTCAGCTAAGACTGACTCAGAGAGTCAGCCACAAATCGTACCATATGAGGTAGCATCATGGTCCATACAAACCCAATGATAGAACTGAGATCCTCTGTGAAGAATGAGTGAAAAATAATGATGATGTGGATGTGCAACGAAATGTTCTTGATTGCTGTAATAGAAATATATATCTCTTTCATACCACACTGTGAACCCTGGAATATCCCCAAGTTTATGCTAGTCTGAGTGTGTGTGCGTGGGTGGGTTGGGTTGTGTTGTTGGGGAAACATACTGTACAAACATCAATACCCAGGGCTTGACCGTGACACAACCCTGGAAATTCCACTCTGGATACTGCAATGCCTAAGTTGATCCAGCAACCTGGTCTCAGAGCATTTGGTATTATTCTGTACGCAAACCCAAGACTATATATAGTATGAAATGTTACATTTGGTATGGTTACATAAGACGGATGGTTACTTAAGGTAAAAATTAAAGGAGGATGGTTGGTCGGGCGTGTAACGCAAACGTCTAGCAACCCAAAAGTTGCAAATTCAAATCTCATCATGGACAACTTTAGCATTTAGCTAATTAGCAATTTTTCAAATACTTTTTTAGCTACTTTGCAACTACTTAGCATGTTAGCTAACCCTAACCCTTTAACCTAACTCCTAAACTTAACCCTAACCCCTAGCCTAGCTAACGTTAGCGACCTAGCTAATGTTAGCACCTAGCTAGAATTCGTAACATATCATACGTTTTTCAAATTCTAACATATTGTACATTTAGCAAATTCCTAACATATAATACAAATTGTAATTCGTAACATATCATACTAAATGGAGTGTAGGGTATTTACGTACAGAATAATACGAAATGCTCTGAGACCAGGTAGGATCCGGACACAGATGCTACTCCTCAACCCCTCCGCCCTCATACAAATAGACCCCAGCCACACACACTCTATTTCACCATGTTTTGTGGTTGCCAAACAGTTGTCTGTTGTTTTCCAACCTATGATTGTGTCAACAGCATATAGGATATCTCATAGCAGACAATACTTCAAAACTGACTGAATCTTCTGTTCACTCAGTGTTACGTGTCCAGCCTCGGAATATAGGAGAGGGGTGTTGTCGGAGTCCTTCCAACCTGTGTTTGTAGACACCTCCTCAGCATCCTCACTGAATCATCTGTATTCTCTTCACTCTGTGTTTTGTATCTAGCCTCAGAGGAGTTAAACAAGGTGGTCTCGGAGGCCTTCCTCTCCTTCTTTGTGAAGACGGTGGGTCACTTCTCCTCCCATGTCAAACGCAGCAGCGGTGGGCAGCCCGGAGTGTTCCAGAAGAAGAGTTTCTGCAAGGCCTCCGAGCACAAGGCCAGCCATCATTTTGTCAAGTGCTTTATCCAGACACAGATGTTTGACCTCTTCATACAGGAAGTGGAGAGACGGCCCACACAGGAAGGTCTGACCACATCACTACCTGATAGAATACAGTCGTGGTCAAAGGTTTTGAGAATGACACAAATACAAATTTTCACAAAGTCTGCTGCCTCAGTTTTGATGATGCCAATTTGCATATACTCCAGAATGTCATGAAGAGTGATCAGATTAATTGCGAAGTCCCTCTTTGCCATGAAAATGAACTTAATCCCCCAAAAACATTTCCACTGCATTTCAGCCCTGCCACAAAAGGACCAGCTGCCATCATGTCAGTGATTCTCTCGTTAACACAGGTGAGAGTGTTGACGAGGACAAGGCTGGAGATCACTCTGTCATGCTGATTGAGTTAGAATAACAGACTGGAAACTTTAAAAGGAGGATGGTGCTTGAAATCATTGTTCTTCCTCTGTCAACCATGGTTCCCTGCAAGGAAACACGTCATTGCTTTGCACAAAAAGGGCTTCACAGGCAAGGATATTGCTGCTAGTAAGATTGCACCTAAATCAACCATTTATCGGATCATCAAGAACTTCAAGGAGAGCGTTTCAATTGTTGTGAAGAAGGCGTCAGGGCGCCCAAGAAAGACCAGCAAGCGCCAGGACCGTCTCCTAAAGTTGATTCAGCTGCAGGATCGGGGCACTACCAGTGCAGAGCTTGCTCAGGAATGGCAGCAGGCAGGTGTGAGTGCATCTACACACACAGTGAGGCGAAGACTTTTGGAGGATGGCCTGGTGTCAAGAAGGGCAGCAAAGAAGCCACTTCTCTCCAGGAAAAACATCAGGGACAGACTGATATTCTGCAAAAGGTACAGGGATTGGACTGCTGAGGACTGGGGTAAAGTCATTTTCTCTGATGAATCCCCTTTCCGATTGTTTGGGGCATCCGGAAAACACCTTGTCAGGAGAAGACAAGGTGAGCGATACCATCAGTCCTGTGTCATGCCAACCTTAAAGCATCCTGAGACCATTCATGTGTGGGGTTGCTTCTCAGCCAAGGGAGTGGGCTCACTCACAATTTTGCCTAAGAACACAGCCATGAATAAAGAATGGTACCAACACATCCTCCGTGAGCAACTTCTCCCAACCATCCAAGAACAGTTTAGTGACGACCAATGCCTTTTCCAGCATGATGGAGCACCTTGCCATAAGGCAAAAGTGATAAATAAGTGGCTCGGGGAACAAAACATTCAACATTTTGGGTCCATGGCCAGGAAACTCACCAGACCTTAATCCCATTGAGAACTTGTGGTCGATCCTCAAGAGGCGGGTAGACAAACAAAAACCCACAAATTCTGACAAACTCCAAGCATTGATTATACAATAATGAGCTGCCATCAGTCAGTATGTGGCCCAGAAGTTAATTGACAGCATGCCAGGGCGGATTGCAGAGGTCTTGAAAAAGAAGGGTCAACACTGCAAATATTGACTCTTTGCATAAACTTAATGTAATTGTCAATAAAAGCCTGACACTTATGGAATGCTTGTAATTATACCATAGTAACATCTGACAAAAATATCTCAACACTGAAGCAGCGAACTTTGTGAAGACCAATATTTGTGTCATTCTCAAAACTTTTGACCACGACTGTAGAATGGAATGGAATAGAATAGAATATAACTTTGTCCTTCCAAAGATGGAAGATGTGTGGGTAACTTTAAAAACCTTTTTCATAGACGCATATTCACTTACCCACCCAGCAATGATTAATTCGTTTTTCCCCTGTCTTTTTTTTTTAGGAGTCTTCCACAAAAAAATAGCGGAGTACCAAGAGAGTAAGAAGAAAGAGAAAGCAAAGAGTGGTGAGAGGGCTTGTGGTGTTAATGTCGGCGTATAACGACAAATCAATTAAAAAAACTACTTTTATTTTTCACATGCTTCGTAAAACAACAGGTGTAGACTAACCGTGAAATGCTTACAGGTTCTTTTTCAACGATGCAGAGTTAAAGATATTTTTAAAATAGAAATAGTGACACAAGGAATAAATACCCAGTGAATAAAAACATTTTTCGTCCCTGATTACATTTTAGTCATTTAGCAGACGCTCTTATCCAGAGCGACTTAGTTAGTGAGTGCATACATTTTCCATACTGGCCCCCCGTGGGAATCGAACCCACAACCCTGGCGTTGCAAGCGCTATGCTCTCCCAACTGAGCTACAGTAGGAATTATATAACACCGTATACAATGACAAAAAGTTGTATACAGATGTGATGCTGACTGAGGGTGACATTACAGGAGGTTGCTGCTGTGATATTTAAAAAATTTTCATTGATGTTTTTGTTTAATTCTTTAGGGGGTAGATCAGCTTTAATAGTGCGAATATAATGTATCGTTGAAGTCTGAAGTTTACATACACCTTAGCCAAGTACATTTAAACACAGATTTTCACAATTCCTGACATTTAATCCTAGTAAAAATTCCCTGTCTTAGGTCAGTTAGGATCACCACTTTATTTTAAGAATGTGAAATGTCAGAATAATAGTAGAGAGAAGGATTTATTTCAGCTTTTATTTCTTTCATCACATTCCCAGTGGGTCAGAAGTTTACATACACTCAATTAGTATTTGGTAGCATTGCCTTTAAATTGTTTAACTTGGGTCAAACCTTTCGGGTAGCCTTCCACAAGCTTCCCACAATAGGTTGGGTGAATTTTGGCCGATTCCTCCAAACAGAGCTGGTGTAACTGAGTCAGGTTTGTAGGCCTCCTTGCTCGCACACGCTTTTTCAGGTCTGCCCACAAATGTTCTATAGGATTGAGGTCAGGACTTTGTGATCGCCACTCCAATACCTTGACTTTGTTGTCCTTAAGCCATTTTGCCACAACTTTGGAAGTATGCTTGGGGTCATTGTCCATTTGGAAGACCCATTTGTGACCAAGCTTTAACTTCCTGACTGATGTCTTGAGATGTTGCATCAATATATCCACATAATTTTCCTTCCTCATAATGCCATCTATTTTGTGAAGTGCACCAGTCCCTCCTGCAGCAAAGCACCCCCACAGCATGATGCTGCCACCCCCGTGCTTCACGATTGGGATGGTGTTCTTCGGCTTGCAAGCATTTCCCCTTTTTCCTCCAAACATAATGATGGTCATTATGGCCAAACAGTTATATTTTTATTTCATCAGACCAGAGGACATTTCTCCAAAAAGTATGATCTTTGTCCCCATGTGCAGTTGCAAACTGTAGTCTATGGCGGTTTTGGAGCAGTGGCTTCTTCCTTGCTGAGCAGCCTTTCAGGTTATGTCAATATAGGACTTGTTTTACTGTGGATATAGATACTTTTGTACCTGTTTCCTCCAGCATCTTCACAAGGTCCTTTGCTGTTGTTCTGGGATTGATTTGCACTTTTCGCACCAAAGTACGTTCATCTCTAGGAGACAGAACGCGTCTCCTTCCTGAGCGGTATGACGGCTGCGTGGTCCCATGGTGTTTATACTTGCATACTATTGTTTGTATAGATGAACGTGGTACCTTCAGGCGTTTGTAAATTGCTCCCAAGGATGAACCAGACTTGTGGAGGTCTTCAATTATTTTTCTGAGGTCTTGGCTGATTTATTTTGATTTTCCTATGATGTCAAGCAAAGAGGCACTGAGTTTGAAGGTAGGCCTTGAAATACATCCACAGGTACACCTCCAATTGACTAAAATGATGTAAATTTGCCTATCAGAAGCTTCTAAAGCCATGACATCATTTTCTGGAATTTTCCAAGCTGTTTAAAGGCACAGTCAACTTAGTGTATGTAAACTTCTGACCCACTGGAATTGTGATACAGTGAATTATAAGTGAAATAATCTGTCTGTAAACAATTGTTGGAGAAATTACTTGTGTCATGCACAAAGTAGATGTCCTAAACCACTTGTCAAAACTATAGTTTGTTAACAAGACATTTGTGGAGTGGTTGAAAAACGAGTTTTAATGACTCCAACCTAAGTGTATGTAAACTTCCGACTTCAACTGTAGATTCCATCAATGTAATTGTCTGCATCATTTCCAATCCCCCATATATTTTTTTTGTAAATGTGTGTGTGTGTGTGTGTGTATATATATATCCTTTAAGAATATTATTTCCTTCATTATTTTCCCCTAACCCTACCACCCCTTTCCTAATTGGAGTAAACTAATGGACAACAACACTTAGGCTTCTACTTCCAGCTTATACATACTATAAACATTTTACGGACACAATGTATTTTACATTAGTTATCTTTTTGTTTGTTTTTAATCCCATCCTTCAGCTCTCCCATCTATCTCTGAAGCCCAACCAGTTTGATTTCTATTTTTCTATATTTTTAACTGTGCTGTTTCACAAAAGTTCTGAACCTATATTCATTTTACGGACACAGTATATTTTACATTAGTTATCTTGTTGTTTTTAATCCCACCCTTCAGCACCACTCAACCCCTCCCATCTATCTCTTAACGCCATCAATTTTGTATTTCTATTTGCCATATTTTTCAACTGTGCTGTGATCTTTCACAAAAGTTCTGAACCTTTCTATTCTCATAGTTTCTACAGATTGTAAATTAAAGATTTTTGCTAAAAGTATTATTATATTATTGATCGATTGACTATGACTTTTCAAATCATCCAGTAGTGCCATCTGCAGAGTTAGCTCCAGGTAAATGTTGCACTTCTTCAACCATTCCTGTACCTGCGACCAAAAACAAGCTACATATGGAAAGTACCAAAACAAATGATCAAATGATTCTGTCTCTTTGCAGCAAAATCTGCAGAGCTGGGATGGTTGTATCCCCCATATACAGTATCTCACAAAAGTGAGTACACCCCTCACATTTTTGTAAATATTTGAGTATATCTTTTCATGTGACAACACTGAAGAAATGACACTTCAGTGAGTGTACAGCTTGTATAACGGTGTAAATTTGCTGTCCCCTCATAATAACACAACACACAGCCATTAATGTCTAAACCGCTGGCAACAAATGTTAGTACACCCCTAAGTGAAAATGTCTCATACGTCTTATTTCCCAAAGGCAACCTCTGGATATGACGCTGAGCACGTGCACTCAACTTCTTTGGTCGACCATGGCGAGGCCTGTTCTGAGTGGAACCTGTCCTGTTAAACCGCTGTATGGTCTTGGCTACCGTGCTGCAGCTCAGTTTCAGGATCTTGGCAATCTTCTTATAGCCCAGGCCATCTTTATGTAGAGCAACAATTATTTTTTTCAGATCCTCAGAGTTTTTTGCCATGAGGTGACATGTTGAACTTCCAGTGACCAGTATGAGGGAGTGTGAGAGCGATGACACCAAATGTAACACACCTGCTCCCCATTCACACCTGAGACCTTGTAACACTAACGAGTCACATGACACCGGGGAGGGAAAATGGATAATTGGGCCCAATTCTGACATTTTCACTTAGGGGTGTACTCACTTTTGTTGCCAGCGGTTTAGACATTAATGGCTGTGTGTTGTGTTATTTTGAGGGGACAGCAAATGTACACTGTTATACAATCTGTACACTCACTACTTTACATTGTAGCAAAGTGTCATTTCTTCAGTGTTGTCACATTAAAAGATATACTCATATTTACAAAAATGTGAGGGGTGTACTCACTTTTGTGAGATACTGTATATAAAATGATATTGGTTGCAAAAAATGTGTATGAATCCGGCGTTGTTTTGCATATCAGTTCATAAACCATGTGCCATGGAATCGGTACATCAAATCTCTTCCCAACTATTTTGCAATCTATATGGCACAGCTGTCAATTTTTTAGTCCTTAAATGAAACTGGTATACTTTTTTTTATTTATCACAATGTTCTTGAACCAATTTTGGTCATTAATGCAGGGCCAACAGACAAGTTACTTACTTTTTCCCCCTTCCACTTGCCTCTTCCATTTTTGCAGTAATGCTGTAATTAGTTGGTTGTAATTTTGGGTAGAGCAGACATTTCCATGTATTTTTGTTAGCTGCATGTGTGACATCTCCACCAGTCCTATTTATGATATCATTTACAAAGATTATACATTTTTGTAAATGTTTTAATGTTTTTTTTATCAATTAGTATATTTGAGTGTAACCACAATATTTGTTGTATAATAAAAATACAGATATTTTGGAGATGATTTCGTTTTCAAATAACCAAAAGGCATAGCTTGCAATCTGAATAAAGGGAATAAGGCCATTCTTGAACATGGGGTGACACATTCTTACTAATCTGCTAGAGAACCAGTTCGGATTTGAATATAACATTTGTATGACTGACGCCTTTAGTGAGAGGTCTAATGCTTTAATAATTGATGCCCTCCGAATTCATATTCATTATATAAATAGGCCCGTTTAAATTTTGTCTGGCTAGCCGTTGCAAATAAAATTGAATATTTTGTAGTGTAAGCAAGACCATAAGCAAATAGGTCAACTGGGATATGACTAAAGAGTTAATCAGGGTGATTTTTCCACAAATATTTTTCTATTAAAATGTATTGTAGTAAGATAATTTATTTATTTCGGGATATGTATACCGAGTATGTCCACATCACCATCAAACCATTTTATTGGTAAACTACACGGTAATGTAAAAGTTGTATTTTTTTGTGATCCAATACGTAATATAGTACACTTATCATAATTTGGTTGTAATCGAGAGAGGTTAGATCCTCTATGAGGCTGTGGAGGGATCCAAATTGTGGATTTAAAAGAAAGCATGAATCATCAGCGTACAATGACACCTTTGTTTTTAAGCCCTTGATTTCTAACCCCTTGATATTATTGTTGGATCGGATTTTAATGGCTAACATTTTGATTGTCAATAATAAATAGATATGCCAATAGTGGACAACCTTGTTTTACTCCTCTTGACAGTTTAATACTTTTGCTGCTGTGTTTGTGGCAGGGGAAAACAACTGCCCCCTTTTCAATGGAGCCATGAAGTGCAAGGCCGACCAGGGTACTGCAGGCTGTTGTATCCAGAAATGAAGGAAATCAAATCAAAGCCAATTTATTTTGTCACATGCGCCGAATAAAACAGCTTATCGTGAAATGCTTATTTACAAGAGTTAAGAAAATATTTACTAAATAAAAAGTAACACAAAAAAAGAACAATAATGAGGCTATATACAGGGGGTACTGGTACCGAGTCAATGTGCGGGGATACAGGTTAGTCGAGGTAATTTGTACATGTAGGTAGGGGTAAAGTGACTATGCATAGATAATAAACAGTTAGTAGCAGCAGTGTAAAAACAAAAAGGGGGGGGGGGGGGGGGTGTCAATGCAAATAGTCCGGGTGGCCATTTCATTAATTGTTCAGCAGTCTTATGGCTTGGGGGTAGAAGCTGTTAAGGAGCCTTTAGGACCTAGACTTGGCGCTCCGGTACCGCTTGCCATGCGGTAGCAGAGAGAACAGTCTATGACTTGGGTGACTGGAGTCTTTGGGAATTTTTTGGGCCTAGTATATAGGTCCTGGATGGCAGGAAGCTTTGCCCCAATGATTTACTAGGCCGTACGCACTACCCTCTGAGCGCCTTACGGTCGGATGCCGAGCAGTTGCCATACCAGGCGGTGATGCAACCTGTCAGGATACTCTCAATGGTGCAACTGTAGAACTTTTTGAGGATCTGGGGACCCATGCCAAATCTTTTCAGTCTCCTGAGGGGAAAATGTGTTGTCGTGCCTTCTTCACAACTTTTTTGGAGTGTTTTGGACCATGATAGTTTGTTGGTGATGTGGACACCAAGGAACTTGAAACTCTCGACCCACTCCACTACAGCCCCGTCGATGTGAATGGGGGCGTGTTTGGCCCTCCTTTTCCTGTAGTCCACGATCATCTCCTTTGTCTTGCTCACGTTGAGGGAGAGGTTGTTGTCCTGGCACCACACTGCCAGGTATCTGACCTCCTCCCTATAGGCTGTCTCATCGTTGTCGGTGATCAGGCCTACCATCGTTGTGTCGTCAGCATACTTAATGATGGTGTTGGAGTCATGCTTGGCCATGCAGTTGTGGGTGAACAGAGATTACAGGAGGGGACTAAGCACACACCCCTGAGGGGCCCCCGGGTTAAGGATCAGCGTGGCAGATGTGTTGTTGCCTACCCTTACCACCTGGGGGCGGCCCGTCAGGATGTCCAGGATCCAGTTGCAGAGGGAGGTGTTTAGTCCCAGGGTCCTTAGCTTAGTGATGAGCTTTGTGGGCACTATGGTGTTGAACGCTGAGCTGTAGTCAATGAACAGCATTCTCACATAGGTGTTCCTTTTGTCCAGGTGGGAAAGGGAAGTGTGGAGTGAGATTGAGATTGCGTCATCTGTGGATCTGTTGGGGCGCTATGCAAATTGGAGTGGGTCTAGGGTTTCCGGGATGATGGTGTTGATGTGAGCCATGACCAGCCTTTCAAAGCACTTCCTTGCTACCGACGTGAGTGCTACGGGCGGTAGTCATTTAGGCAGGTTACCGTCACTTTCTTGGGCACAGGGACTATGGTGGTCTGCTTGAAATATGTAGGTATTACAGACACCATCGGGGAGAGGTTGAAAATGTCAGTGAAGACACTTGCCAGTTGGTCCGCGCATGCTCTGAGTACACGTCCTGGTAATCCGTCTGACCTGTTTAAAAGTCTTGCTCACATCAGCTATGGAGAGCGTTATTACACAGTCGTCCGGATCAGCTTGGGCTCTCATGCATGCTTCAGTGTTGCTTGCCTCGAAGCGAGCATAAAAGGCATTTAGCCCGTCTGGTAGGCTCGCGTCACTGGGCAGCTCGCGGCTGGGTTTCCCTTTGTAGTCCGTAATAGTTTGCAAGCCCTGCCACATCCGAGTGTCAGAGCCGGTGTAGTAGGATTCAATCTTAGTCCTGTATTGACCCTTTGCCTGTTTGATGGTTCATCTGAGGGCATAGCGGGATTTCTTAGAAGCGTCCGGATTAGTGTCCCGCTCCTTGAAAGCGGCAGCTCTAGCCTTTAGCTCGGTGCGGATGTTGCTTGTAACCCATGGCTTCTGGTTTGGATATGTACGTACGGTCACTGTGGGGACGACGTCGTCGAAGCACTTATTGATGAAGCCGGTGACTGACTGAGGTGATATACTCCTCAATGCTATTGGTTGAATCCCGGAACATATTCCAGTCTGTGCTAGCAAAACAGACCCGTAGCGTAGCATCCGCGTCATCTGACCACTTCCGTATTGAGCGAGTCACTGGTACTTCTTCCTCGAGTTTTTGCTTGTAAGCAGGAATCAGGAGGATATAATTATGGTCAGATTTGCCAAATGAAGGGCGAGGGAGAGCTTTGTATGCGTCTCTGTGTGTGGAGTAAAGGTGGTCTAGAGTTTTTATTTAATTTTTTGGTTGCACGTGACATGCTGGTAGAAATTAGGTAAAACTGATTTAAGTTTGCCTGCATTATAGTCCCCGGCCACTAGGATGAGCATTTTCTTGTTTGCTTATGGCCTTATACAGCTCATTGAGTGTGGTCTTAGTGCCAGCGTCGGTTTGTGGTGGTAAATAGACAGCTATGAAAAATATAGATGATAACTCTCTTGGTAGATAGTGTGGTCTACAGGTTATCATGAGGTACCTCGAGACTACCTTAATATTAGACATAGCACACCAGCTGTTATTGACAAATAGACACACACCCCCACCCCTCGTCTTACCGGACGTAGCTGTTCTGTCCTGCCGATGCATGGAAAACCCAGCCAACTGTATATTATGCGTGTCGTCGTTCAGCCACGACCCGGTGAAACATAAGATATTACAGTTTTTAATGTCCCGTTGGTAGGATAGTCTCTAACGGAGCTCATCCAGTTTAGTCTCCAGTGATTGCACGTTGGCCAATAGAATGGATGGTAGAGGCGGGTTACCCACTCGCCGACAAATTCTCACAAGGCACCCTGACCTGTATTTTCTTATTTTCTTAATGCGAATGATGGGGATTTGGGTCTTGTCTGGAAGCAACATTATACCCTTCGTGTCAGACATATTCAAGAAAAAATCTTCGTCCAGTTGGAGGTGAGTAATCGCTGTTCTGTTATCCAGAAGCTCTTTTCGGTCATAAGAGACGGTAGCATCAACATTATGTACAAAATAAGTTACAAACAATGCTAAAAAACACACAAATTAGCACAATTGGTTAGGAGCCCGTAAAACGACAGCCATCCCCACTGGCGCCATTCTCCTCAATTATGGTACCAATAATTGCTTCTATTACACCAGATGTATGTCCTTGAACCAATTTATTTTAAAATCTCACACAGAAGTTATAAAGATAATTGAGTTGCTACCGGCAGCCTGCAATACCCCGGTCGACCTTCAACTTGAGATACTTGTTGTGTGTTCGAGTGGTAAACCTAACAAAGCAGACTTCAGATAAAATTTGGCGAGTGAAGTCAGGGGAGGTGCAAATTCGACAGCCGAATGTTGGACACTAGTGGTTTTCCAACAGCAAGGCTCTGATCATCATGGCATTGTCAACATAGCTGCTATTGTTTTATAAAAGTTTTTCTGTAAAATTGTCAAAATAAACTTCTATACCCCGATATCACACACTGACAAACTGAAAACATAACGTTTGTACAATTAATTGGTTAGAGAGAGGTCTCATATCACTTTCATTTGTATCCCCTGTAGCTTTAGAATCGCAGAAAAGTTTGTTCCTGTTTCATTCAGGTCTTTGGCCACGTTCGCGTGGGTCAAACAAAAACACCCTAACGATTGGTTGACAAATAGTGCCTCCCATAATGCAGGTGATTGCTGCTTGGTGCAGTTTGTGAGAAGCAACTGCAGAGACTTTATAAAAAACTGCATGACCTTTGATCAAATGATTTTAGTAAAGTTCGTTCAGTCGACATTAGGGGTGTGCCGATTATACAGAATATATTTTGTATACATCTGGCCCTTCATTGGACACTGTGTTAACAAACCTCCAAACAAGCTTCAATGCCATACAACACTCCTTCCGTAGCCTCCAACTGCTCTTAAACGCTAGTAAAACTAAATGCATGCTCTTCAATCGAACGCTGCTTGCACCAGCCCGCCCGACTAGAATCACTACTCTCGGCGGGTCTGGTTTATTTGACACAAAAATTCCAGGACCTACAGTAAGGCATTGTTGGCATAATAGATGGCTGCAGTTCAATGCATGATTCATATAATTCCCCAATACATTTCTTGGTAGTCCAAAAAATATTGCTATCAGGTTGTAAATCACAAGGCAGGTCCTACAGACCTTTGGATGTACACATAGAGCTAGCATGTTAATCTCTCCTGGCTCAAAGTGGGGGAGAGATTGACTTCACTACTTGTATTTGTGAGAGGTATTGATATGTTGAATGCACCGAGCTGTCTGTTAGAACTACTGGCACACAGCTCGGACACACATGCATACCCCACAAGACATGTCACCAGAGGTCTCTTCACAGTCCCCAAGTCCAGAACAGACTATGGGAGGCGCACAGTACTACATAAAGCCATGACTACATGGAACTCTATTCCACATAATGTAACTGATGCAAGCAGTAAAATTAGATTTTTTTTAAACTGATAAAAATACACCTTATGGAACAGCGGGGACTGTGAAGAGACACAAACACAGGCACAGACACATGCATACACACACGATAACATACTCGCTATATATACAGTACCAGTCAAAAGTTTGGACACACCAATTTCTGAGGCTGGTAACTCTAATGAACTTATCCTCTGCAGCAGAGGTAACTCTGGGTCTTCCATTCCTGTGGCAGTCCTCATGAGAGCCAGTTTCATCATAGTGTTTGATGGTTTTAGTGACTGCACTTGAAGAAACATTCAAAGTTCTTGAAATTGTCCGTATTGACTGACCTTCATGTCTTAAAGTAATGATGGACTGTCTTTGCTTATTTGAGCTGTTCTTGCCATAATATGGACTTGGTCTTTTACCAAAAAGGGCTATATTCTGTATACCCTTGAATGAGTAGGTGTGTCCAAACTTTTGACTGGTAGTATAAGTATTCAGACCCTTTACTCAGTACTTTGTTGAAGCACCTTTGGCAGTGATTATAACCTCGAGTCTTCTTGGGTATGACGCTACAAGCTTGGCGCACCTGTATTTGGGGAGTTTCTCCCATTCTTCTCTGCAGATCCTTTCAAGCTCTGTCAGGTTGGATGGGGAGCGTCGCTGCACAGCTATTTTCAGGTCTCTCCAGAGATGTTCGATCGAATTCAAGTCCGGGCTCTGGCTGGGCCACACAAGGACATTCAGAAACTTGTCCCGAAGCCACTCCTGCATTGTCTTGGCTGTGTGCTTATGGTCATTGTCTTGTTGGAAGGTGAACCTTCGCCCCAGTCTGAGGTCCTGAGCGCTCTGGAGCAGGTTTTCGTCAAGGATCTCTCTGCACTTTGCTCCGTTCATCTTTGCCTCGATCCTGACTAGTCTCAAAGTCCCTGCCGATGGAAAAACATCCCCACAGCATGATGATGCTGCCACCACCACGCTTCACCGTAGGGATGGTGCCAGGTTTCCTACAGACGTGACGCTTGGCATTCAGGCAAAAGAGTTTAATCTTGGTTTCATCAGACCAGAGAATCTTGTTTCTTATGGTCTGAGAGTCCTTTAGGTGCCTTTTGGCAAACTCCAAGCAGGCTGTCGTGCCTTTTACTGAGGAGTGGCCACTCTACCATAAAGGCCTGATTTGGTGGAGTGCTGCAGAGATGGTTGTCCTTCTGGAAGTTTCTCCCATCTCCACAGAGGAACTCTGGAGCTCTGTCAGAGTGACCATTGGGTTCTTGGTCACCTCCCTGACCACCCCATGGCTACCAGGGGTATGGGATTGCACAAATATGCCTGATTCATCCCAAATATATTTTGTGCCAAGCCATAAGTCTGAGCTACAAAAAACTAAAAATATATATTTTTGGATTCCGTGACCAGACATGGCTTGTTAAAATAGAAGGTTTTCTAGGGGTGTATAGAGCTGTCAGAAAACAAGTGTATGTATGTAAATGTTTATAAAAACTGTTTTATATTGATATTGGAGCCTTGAGAACCTTGGAAGTATACTATTTAAACATTCTACACCCTTTATATGGCCATTCAACCAACCCCTGTACCCATTATTCGCATAATGGCCATAACCGCACCTCTATTTCCATGGTCTTCGGCACAGCATATTTCTGATAAGCAAGGCAATTATGCGCTGAATTCTCACCGCCTATCCAAATAGATCAGCAGTGCCATGATTTGGCTTTCACGTTCAGAAAATACATTCCTCTGTTAAGTAGCCCACAGAACCCAAGCAGATAGATGCACCTGTCGCAAAAAATGTCAATATGATGCAGTGGTAGCCTACAGAAAGAATGCACGTAAGGTAATAAACATAATAGCATGGTAGGCTATATATACAGTATATAAGCTATGATAATATACACATAGGCCTATATGTATTTTCATCTATAGCTACACCTACCCTATTATAGGCCTATAATAAACTCCTCTATGAAGATGCGCTTATTATCGCATATAGCCCTATATTCCATAGCCTATTTTAAGGTCAGTCAGCAATATAATAAGCTATAATAACTTGTTCCCTGTTACAAATGGTAACAGGAGCCCTGCGCAGCCTAAATTGTGCAACACTGTATCAGCCCCTTCAAAACGCCTTAATTCTTCATGACACCCCTACGCAGGTCCACTGATGTCGGAATTTGCCTACATATTCAATCTACGTATTTGCTTTTCAAAATGCAATATTCCCATCATTTTTGAAGGGTAGAAGGATTACTTTATACTATTCCAGGTATTCCTTAAAGAGATAGGGTTTCAAGTGTCTCCGGAAGGTGGTCAGTGACTCCGCTGTCGTGGGGGAGCTTATTCCATCATTGGGGTGCCAGAGCAGCGAATAGCTTTGACTGAGCTGAGCGGGAACTGTGCTTCCGTAGTGGTAGGGGAGCTAGCAGGCCAGAGGTGGATGAACTTAGTGCCCTCATTTGGGTGTAGGGTCTGATCAGAGCCTGAAGGTAAGGAGGTGCCGTTCCCCTCACAGCTCCGTAGGCAAGCACCATGGTCTTGTAGTAGATGCAAGCCTCAACTGGAATCCAGTGGAGTGTGCGGAGGAGCGGGGTGACATGAGAGAACTTGGGAAGGTTGAACACCAGACGGGCTGCAGCGTTCTGGATAAGTTGTAGGGGTTTAATGGCACAGGCAGGGAGCCCAGCCAACAGCGAGTTGCAGTAATCCAGACGGGAGATAAGTGCCTGGATTAGGACCTGTGCCGCTTTCTGTGTA
Source organism: Coregonus lavaretus (assembly GCF_964263955.1). NCBI lineage: Eukaryota > Metazoa > Chordata > Actinopteri > Salmoniformes > Salmonidae > Coregonus > Coregonus lavaretus. The sequence continues at coordinate 44,703,673 of NC_139999.1, forward strand.
AGGTAGGGTCGTACTCTGTGAATGTTGTAGAGCATGAACCTGCAGGATCGGGTCACCGCTTTGATATTGTAGTTACAATGTTGCAATACTACTATTTTAGCAGTCCCATTGAGACCAAGGACTCTTTTGCAACTCACAATTACACAAAAATCATGAAGAACAACCACATTCCTAAGTAAAGAGGTCCTCAACCAACATTCTGAGTTGCTGATGATGTCGCCATAGTCTAGGACCGGAAGAACCCAAGGAGAGGAGAGGAAACATGGCAACGAATGTTTCCACTAGAGCATAATCAGGCAAATTCAATTTCCCTGGTTGGGTTCAGAAAGTGAGGGGTCAGGGGTCAACGTCGGGAGACCAGGCTGCTCCCGAGGGAGTTGGTGGCGGCCTTCTCCCTCTCCTGCGGGAGAGAGCGAGACTGAGAGAAAGAGGCAGGGGTGGTGTATGATTTCAGAAAGCATAGCAGTCGTCAACTGAGCTCTCAGCAATAGGACTTCTATCTTCATCTGAGTTTTCATCTACATCAGAGTCATCAAAAATATCCCCTTCTCCCAGAATCAGCTTGTGGTAGGTGTTCCTGGTGTTGTCTTGTGTCAGTTCACTCAATCTTCTCTTCAGGAGGCAGAGAAGGCCTCACAATAGATACATTCTGCAATCATATACTTACTGGTGCCAAGTCTCTCCCATGACCACACAAAGTTATCAGTATTGAGCAGCTCATCCACTGTGGGAGCCTAAACTCTGCCTGCTGCTCGTGAAGTTGAACAATGGCAGCTGTCAAGGCTGCCTTGTCCTCAACTATTTTTCTCTGAATCTGATGCCTCCTCTTGTTGCCGTCTGAATAAAAAGGGGTGATTAGACGGACTGTAAATTCAGATATATTATATGACTATAAGTTATAGAGCTACTATAGAGGCACAAACAAAGAGAGTACAAAGCAATCAACTCATTTCTAAAGCATTTGTTGTCATGCAGTTATAACATTATATAAGGCATGCAGAGTTGTGGCTCACAAGGTACTCAGCTGTTTATGGTCACGTAATTTCTCAGTTTAATGAAATGCTTTACATTAGGTCAATTAAAAACAAAGGTCATGCCTACATTTGATCATAAACATGGTCTGATGTGTACGACTAATGATTTTTCTTTCACAAATCAGTTTTGCTGCTTGATTAATAATGTGTTTGAGGTTATATTGTTGTTGGGCCTTACCTGTCAAACGGTAGAGGTAGTGTTTTCTCTGTTTCACACTGAGGTAAAGCCCCTCAATGTTCTTCTGGAGATGCCCCGTCTGCCTTGTCTGACTATCCTGAAGTGTGTCTGTCAAAACATAGGGCAAGTTACAAATATGACTCCACTGACATCAATGCAATTATGAAGTTGAGAGACAGAGAAACATCTACTTTTCTACCTGTTGGATTCTGGCTTGAAATACACTTATTCCTGTCATCATATTAGAACGTATTGATTACTTTACATGTATAAGAAATGTATATGTTAGTGGTCAATGAAGGGTGAAAAGGAACTTTGTGCATGGAAAGTTAGTGAGACAAGGGGAAGCGCAGCAAGTTTATGTTATGCTCAAACATGCTATTGCTTAATATTAATATTTCTACAGAAGGAGGCAAAAGGTAGAGGTCTAGTTTCAGTTCTTGATAAGGCAGGCCAGTTGCTATGGAACTAGTGCAATGAGGGATGTGGAACTTATGTAATACATGTCGCAAATGCATCAGCCCTATGTTCTCGTTTTATCTCACAATGAAATAACACAATGCTCTTGTCCGTGTTTGTGTGCTTCCATGTGTGCCTGTGCATGTCTGCATACACGTGTGTCTGTATCCAGATCTGCCTTCAGCAACAACGTGCTTGTGGCCTATGACCTGCTAACCAAGACAGGGCCCCAGCGGCATGGAGGAGGGAGACCCAGTGGCCATGCTGGTCCCTGCAGCGCTAACAGCCCAGGTGGAGGTGGAGGTGGGGGGCTCAGGGGCCGCCTCTACACACACACCCTCTAGGTAGCGTATACAATTGATAATTCATACTGTATAATATACACTGCTGGTTTTTAAGATCCCTGATTTCAGAAACCATTAATTACCGTTGTGCTCTTGAGCAAGGCACTGCAGCTGACCCTGCTCCTCTCAAGTGCTGTGTTTGTGTGTTGTCTTGTCTGAGGGGTTTTGGAGCAGAGCAAAATACCCATTTCTGTTGTAGATGGAAATCTAAGTAATATTCTGTTCTGCTCAATTCCCTTCTCCAGTGTCTCTGCAGCGAGGGGGGTGTCCCCATCTCCACCTCAGCCCCCCTGCTAAACCGGCTCCATGGGACAGTGCCCTACAACGTCTTCAGGCACGGTGTGCTGTGTTCTTTGACTACATATGGCGGGCACAGAGACTGTATGCAGAGGGACCTGCTGGTCGGGCACTGCATCTGGCGGTGCTGGGCACCCTCCACGAAGCCCTGGAGACCTCCCGATCCGACGGCAGCTCCTCTGATGCAAACCGCTACACTAACACTTAAGGCCAATCCCTACATGGAGGCTAACGCAAAGGGTAGCCGCTAGCTGGAGGCGAGCAGTAAAATATAACCTGTTAAATTGGACCAGGCTATAGCTGGAGCGGAGCCAGCTGGGGGTAACATGGACGCCAAGGAGTTTAAGGACACTGCTGCAGAGCTCTTCATTGCTCGAGTACGAATTCTGTCATAACTGAATCTTGACAAAGGATAAAATGCTCACTAACAGGGATGTAAACCAAAAAAATTGCAGCACTTTACATGTTGCGTTTATATTTTTGTTCAGTGTAGTTTCTAAGTACAATGGGCCTCATTCACCAACCGTTCTTACGAAGTAATGTGTTCTTAAACCCCACTTACGCACTTTTTACGAAGATTCTGACATTCACTAATGTTTTCTCATCTTGGATTTGTTCTTAGCTAAGAACAAAATCCACGCACACTCAAGAGCATTCTTATGTACATTTGAGTGATGACAGTTTGCTCCAAATAATTGGTTACTGCATTTCATTTCATTCTACAGTCGTTTACAATGATAGTATTTTACTGTAATGTATTTCTGATCATTTGTTGAAAAAAAAATCTTAGTATGCAAAGAAACACTAACACTGCAATTTACATCAGCAATTAAGCTGATTAAATCCTGCATTATGTGGTGATTGATCGCGCTATTTATAGGGCCAAAATGGGCCTGTTTCTGCACATCAGGAATGCTATCAAAATGGCACATCTATTGCTGCTTGACGACATTGCCGAGCGTGCTCTGGGACCAGAACTCATCTTTGAGGATCACTTTGATTTATTTGCAGAGACTGACGAGTACTTGATCGGATGGTTTAGGCTTCCAAGACAGGCTTCCATCTTTTTACGTTGCTGCTACTCTGTTAATTATTTATGCATAGTCACTTTAACTCTACCCACATGTACATATTACTTCAACTACCTCAACTAGCCGGTGCCCCCGCACATTGACTCTGCACCGGTACCCCCCTGTATATATAGCCTCCCTACTGTTATTTTATTTTACTTCTGCTCTTTTTTCTCAACACTTTTTTGTTTTATTCTACTTTTTTATTTAAAATAAATGCACTGTTGGTTAAGGGCTGTAAGTAAGCATTTCACTAATGTCTGCACCTGTTGTATTCGGCGCATGTGGCCAATAAAATTTGATTTGATTTGATTTGTGTGATACTTTGGAGCCAGCGCTGCGAAGCCATACCCAACGGTCCAATCCCGTACCACCTCATGTGCAGGTACTCTCCACCTTGGGATTTTTAGCCACTGGGACATTTCAGCGGGAGTTAGCAGACCGGGTGGGCATATCACAGCCATCCATCAGCCGGGCTCTCCCACGAGTTGTGGATGGAATAAATCAACTGGCCACACAATATATTTTCTTCCCCTACACAGCGCAACAACAGCTGCCGGTCAAGAGAGGGTTCTACTCTATTGCGGGTCTGCACAACGTAATCGGGGCAATAGACTGCACTCACGTGCGCATTAAGGCACCCTCACCAGACCCATTTCCGTATCTCAACCGCAAGCAATACCACTCAATGTACAAGTCATCTGCGACTCTGACAACCATCTCTTGAACGTGGTCTCCCGCTTCCCAGGAGGTGCACATGACCCTTATATTTTGCAGAACAGTTCTGTGGGAATGCGCCTGGAACAAGGAGCTGCTGGAGCCGCATGGCTCATTGGTAAGCATCGTTCAGTAATTTCAATAGTTGGTTCCTAAGAGTGGGTTTCTTCATTCATGACTTGTTTCATTAGGAGATCAGGGGTATGCCCTTGCGCCCTGCCTAATGACGCCACTAACAAACCCTCAGACGCACCAAGAGGCCTCTAATAACCAGAGGCACGCACGCACCCGCTCCACCATTGGTATTCTGAAGGGACGCTGGATGTGTTTGGACACAGCAGGTGGTAAGCTGCTTTACGAGCCAGAGAAGGTGAGTAGGACTACTTGTTTTATTCAGGTTTGAAAAATGGAGAACATGTAGAATAATCTAATTCCAACAATTCATTTTATTTAGTTTTTCTAGCTTTTGATCATCTTTACACCGTTTTTAGGTTTGCAGAATAATCATGGCCTGTTGTGTGTTACACAACATCGCTATGAAGCGAGGTGTTCCACTGCCGCCACCACACCAGGATGTGCGTCCTGACGCATTGCTGGGACCAGACAACCGACTTTGCGTGGAAGTCAGACAACAAATAATTTCTCGTTTTTGATTTGTTTTGTCCTTTAAATACCACGAATTAAACACATGAAAAGACACAGGTTTCAGTGCGCGTTCTTTATATGTTTTAATGTGTTTATGTTTTTGAGTGTTTCTGATATTGTGGTCAGCGTCGAAGCAATTTCACAGAGACTTTGCGCAATCCGCTCCTGGTTATCGAAGACCGCATCGGAGATGACATGTGCAGTTGGACGGGATCTGGGGGCACATACAGAGGCAGGCCTACTGCAGGAAGACCGAATGGTGTCAGGTCCCTCTTCACAGAGGGGTTGCCTGGATTGGATATCTGTACATAACAAAAACGATACTGAAAGTAAAACAGTCAGTCACAGTGCACTGATTTTTTTGTTTGTTTGATGTTTCAGTTTGTTCAATATAGGCCTACTGCAAAAGCAATAGGATTTCAAACTGAATAAACTAGGAATTCAGGTGAGGACTCATTCACAGTCACATAGGCCCACATTTGGTTTGACAAACTGGTGTAAAATTCCTTTCCAATGGTTTAACCGTTGCTTTCAGTTAAATTATGTCATGAAATTGTATAAATTCAGAAATACTTGCTTACCGTCTGATTCACTGGTGGGAGATGGCCTTGGAGGATATGAAGCTGTTGATATAGGGCCCTGGTCAGTGTCCAGTTGCTCCGCTGATGGCACACCTGAGAGAGCGGTCTCACCAATAATGGCCCCGATGCGCTGGTCAATCTCAGATAACTCAGGGCCTGCATGCCCCCCTCCAGTGGTCAGCATATGTCTCATGTTTGGCAATGGATTTTTTGGTCTCGGATTTTAAGTCAAACCATTTCTTTTTTACATCTTCAATTGAGCGACGTTGTCCAGAAACAGAGTTCTCCTTCCATGCCTCCGTTGTTGGTGGCTTTAAAACCACTACTAAATATTATGCCTCGTTTGGCATTTACCTGTTGCAGTAGAATTTCTATTTCAGAATTACTTAAGTTCCTTTTTCGTTTGGTGATCGGTGGACCACCACCGTCTGTGCGTCTTTTGTTCATTCTCCAACTTTTCTTGCACACGCCCCTGCAGTGTCATGTCCTTATATGTGAATTTGCCGGGGGTTTTCTTATGCTAATTAGGAACAACTGGCACACGCTTTCAATTACGAAGACGTGGGATTCATCAAACCTAAGAACACTGGTGCGAACAATTCTGTTGTTTAAGAACATGTCATGAATCCGACGTAGACTTTTCTTAGGGAGTTTATTAAGAACAAAGTTGAAAATTCTTAGGTAGATATTGGTGAATGATGCCCAATGAGATGTGTGTATGACTTTCATCATTCGTATGAAGCACTTGGAAAGAACATACAGTATGGCTAAATATACACTGCATAATAGTATGGTACGACGTAAACGACTCAATATACCAATAAATGTCATAACTATCTTGTTATTTTATTAATGTATAATGCCTTCATATACAACAGTGAATTTGATGCTTTCCATTCTTATGAGAATGGAGACAAGTAAAGACTATGTAGTTACTGCATAGGTGATTAGGTTAACATGAAACAGATTTGCCTGAATAACTGTCAGTTAAAATGATGGCAATACCTCCTCCACACCTCCCATGTGGTCATAGAAACTGGTGGCAAAAAGTGGCCAACTGACATTTTTAATATACTGTAACAAAATAAACGTTTAGTAGAAACAAACATCTTCAAATAACCAAAGATCTAGTAATAAGCACCTCCTTACATCTCCCTGATATTATATCCATTCAACAAGAAATAGATACATTCCCATTACTTTATGGGTATATTATGGAAGTAAAAGTGCTGATCATTAAAAATAAAAACATAAAAAGCACAGAAACTCATAGAAAATTCAGTAATGACCAAAGCTACAGCCAAACACAAATAACTTATCCTAAAGAAAAGTGAAGTAGAGCAAATAAATCATATTCTAGTTAATTAGTGCCTTGCTGCAAACCACCTAATGATATCAATTCTCATGAAAGGAGAAACATAGGATCCCGCAAACAAAAGCTCATCTCCATTTATTTTTTTTGCTGACACTGAGGGTTGTTAGACTTAAGAAGGCAGAACCAAACATTTGGATGATTCTTTGGCACCATCGAGTGGCTGGCAGAGAATAGCATACCGGTAGTTGTGTTCTGACTATTGGAGAAAAAAAAAAAAAAAGACGTCTTATCAGAGGATCGATCCACTTTAGGTTCAAGAAAAATATAATTACTTTCTAACAAGAACCAAATGTCAGTTTAAAAGGGCATGTAGCATTTACACTATCTGAGAATTAGGACTTTCAGCTGTATATTTAAGCAATAAGGCCAGAGGGGGTGTGGTATATGGCCAATATACCATGGCTAAGGGCTGTTCTTATGCACGACGCAACGCGAAGTGCCTGGATAGAGCCCTTAGCCGTGGTATATTGGCAATATACCACAAACCCCCAAGGTGCCTATTGCTATTATAAACAGGTTACCAACGTAATTAGAGCAGTAAAAATAAATGTTTTGTCATACCCATGGTATACGGTCTGATATACCACAGCTGTCAGCCAATCAACATTCAGGGCTCGAACCACCCAGTTTATATTAGTGCTTGTTGATTACACGCTCAGCATTCTATATTCTCATTATTCCATTCAGTATGTTCATAATTACAGCTTGACTCCACCACACCACTAGGAGTTGTCCTGTTCAGATGCCCCCCGCCATCAATGGGGAGGTCTCAGATTGGTTGACCGGTGTGGTGATGCTGTAGTGTGGTGAATCGTAGAGGTGATTGCTCTGTAGGTCCACCTCTGCCCGCAGCGTTACTTTCTACAGATGGGAAACGGAGAACAGTTGTTAGAATCATGGTCTCCAACTTTTGCCCTGGAGAGCTATGGGGTACGCAGGATTTTGCTGCAGCCCAGCATTAACATATATTCTGTCTGGTCCTAGTGGAGTCAGTGAAGTGAGGAGGAGAGCTGAGGTACCTGGAAGTCTCGGATGTAAGTGAGGAAGAAACTGATGAAGGAGAGAGCCAGAGACCACTCAGAGATGGTGCTGATGATGTGAGGGATGTAGCCCTGCAACAGACAGAGCTGTTAGTGTACACACGCACACACGCACACACGCACAAATTATCACTAAGGTTACTAACCGTCTCTCCAGGTATCCAGTGCAGTTTATGGGCCACGTCCACTCCAGGCAGACTGCTGTACATGATGACAGATGACACAAACACTGAGAGGTGAGGGGGTCAAGGAGTACAACAGGCAGGGGCTAGAGCTGTGTTCCATAGGGCAACTCTTGCAATATTTCAGAAAGTTTGGGTCTTGAACAAGCTGTCAGAGGTCCTTGCAATTTGTTGCACAAGTTCACAGCTTCCATTCACTGTAATTGAATGGCATTGTCTTATAGCAACAACATTCTCTTATTAGCAACAATTAATCATGATTTCATATTTTCTTGTTGCAGAAATATAGTGGAGGATACTGCTGATGATGCTGGCAAAGGTCCAGACTCCGATGCTGAGTCGGACCCAGAAGATGCTCTTCCCGTGGACATGAGGCTGCATGTACAGAGACACCAAGGTCTGCACAAGGATGTACAGTGCCCCCACGCCAAACGTTAATATCGCCCCCACCAGGTGCATGGAGAACAGAGTCGTTTTCTAGTTTTGGTTAGAGAGAGAGAGGAGAGATAGATTGATTTTATAGTATCACATTTACATACATTGTCATCAAAACAAACAGGAACAAGACTCATCACACACACGTGTCAATGGGTACCTGAAAGTTAGCGACAATGCACATGCCAAAGGAGCTAGTCCATCCCAGCACCAAACCCAAGATGTTGAGTTTATGGAGCTTCGACTCCTCTTCGATCGTCAAGGCTTGGACCTGCTTGTAGCGTATGTACATGGTGGCTATGCCTGCCACGACAAACATGATCACAAATCAAAACATAGTCACACATTTCCAATTAACTGCTAGATTCCAAAGAGGAATCAGAGAGGTAACGATGGTGTTACCTAAGAATGCTGAGACATCCAGCATGATTCCAAACACACATCTCTCTGGGGCAACCGTCCCTGTGTCACTGTGAACAGAAACATGACCAGCAAAAATGTAATCTCCTCTCACAATGTAATGTACAATTGTAATACATGTAAATTGTGCCTACTACTTATAAAGGGAAGTGATTGCAGGTATAATGGTAAAAAGACAAGGAGGATGATGTTTGAGCCTGTGTCTGACCTAATGTATGGTACCAGTGGGTCCACATGTCTCAGCAGCACAGCAGTGATGTAAGCAAAGATGAACGTGGCTGCCGTCCATAACACCAGAGCCACCGGTAGAATACACATACCCTGCTGGAACCACCACATATCCTCTGCTGTGTGTGTGTGTGTGTGTCAAACCACTAGTAGCCTATCCAAGTTTGACCACGGACGCTGGTATATTGTCTTCACCTGTAGAGCATCAGATATTGGATTATGTGAGGCACCACACAAACACACACACACACACACACAAATAAATAAATAAATAGCTGAAGCACACTCGTTTCCTCATTCTGGATAAATGTAGAGTATAAAGAGACTACAATGTATTCCTGACACTTGATCTCATTTCTCAGTTCCTCTACTATGTATGTGCCTCGATGTAGTCAAGTTCCTTGAGATACAGAGCGAGCTACATTTACATTTGGTAGGCCACAATGTATACATGCTATTGTTTAATAAGATTAAGTAGAGAGTGAACAAGATGCAAAGAAGACGGCTTCAAACAGTTCCCAGTTGTATTGAACGCGGCAATAAACTGTACCTTCAAAAAAGCGGTTCCTTTGCTGTCACCTCATCACACGAAAGTTCACACGTTATTCGGTCTCACAAAAGACCAACAATGAACAGCGGGCTAGCAGAAAAAGCTAATATTTGTAGTCTACTCTTTAAATCGCTATAATTAAATGAAGGCTACATGACCCAGATGGGGTATTCTGTCATTCTTTCTCAACTAAAATCACAAGATCATTACTTCCTGTTAGTGTTTCAGAAGAGGCGTGTCATTGAAATACCCATATTTGTAGCGAACGTCAACAAATATACCTCCGTTCCCCCAGCAAGAATAAGCAAGACATATCAAAAATAAAGCCGAGACCTCGGCGATTTCCTTTCAAAATAAAAGTCCCTCAGTGAAAAGGGGGGTCCATTCTACTCAGGAGCACTTCTAGTTTCCAAATCCACAGAGTTTACACCCAGAGGAGCATCACTGCTCATTCTGCAGCCTTTATAGTGGTCTATCAGCCTAAATACAATCCGTTTTTCATATTGGACATACATATTGCATACATATTTATGATAAATGATATGATAAATAGAAAATCCTGTATTAATACCGGTCATAGCATTAGCCTGTGCAATTAAGTGGATACATTAGTGTTGGCCATTGAATCAACTAAAAAGCCACAAACTGTGGGAATATCAACACTGACACAAAGTAACACCAATTGTATCAAACATTGTATCCACCAACAAAGTGATGTAATTTGTCCCTGTGCTCAGTTGGTGTGCCAACGTTTTTCGCGTGCCAATGTTTTCAACTGGTGACTTCACTGCAAGCTTAGCTAATTTAGTTGAAGCTAAACTAGCTTTCAAGACCATATTTACATATATTTCAACACGTTTGAAACAAAAGTATTGTAGCAAAAGAAGGATTGTTACTTTGATAGCCTATTCTGTTTTGAAAATAGGTCAGTAAGTTCATTTCACACCTGGCACTAGATTGTTAACAGTAGTTAGCTGTTAGCTCGCTAACGTTAGCAAGCATATAGGCTAAAGTTGTCATTTGAACCACTTCTTTGGCACATTTATTTTCTTTATTGACAACCAGCAAACCAGCAAGAGATGGCAACCCACAAGGGACATGCTCAAAAAGGCAAAGCAAAAGGCACTATAACCACCTCAGGCAAACCCTATATGGAGGACTTCAATGAGAGTTTCAACAATGAAAACCTGGCAGGTAACATTGTTAGTCCTGGAAACTGGTAGCCTAAAATAATGTGCATGTTTTTCTTCATGACATAATATCTAATAGTCTACTTTCTTTATTTTTACAGTAGTTGAGGCAGAGGCATTGAGAGGAAGGAAACATCTGTCAGAGCCAGATTATGATGATATTGACATGACCAAAGGGTAGGCCAAGCATTTGTCACAAAGTGACATTTATTTGACAGAGGTGAACATACAGTATTATCCTGTGTGATTTAATTGATGGGTTCATATTGCTGTCATTCAATAACTATATAATGTCTTCCTCTTCCACAGAGGGGTATGATGACCATGTTGGACAGATTTGGAGGTATTGTGTGTTCCAAAGGAGAATCAGATTTTCATGACTCTTTTTTCACTAGATTTCATCTCTAATTTCTCTATTTCTATCCTTATATTTCATACTCTGGCCTTGCCAGTGGTGTCTAGTACTTAAGTAAAAATACTTTAAAGTACTACTTAAGTAGTTTTTGGGGGTATCTGTACTGTCTTTACTATTTATATTTTTGACAACTTTTACTTCTACTCCACTACATTCCTAAAGAAAATAATGTACTTTTTACTCCATACATTTTCCCTGACAGCCAAAAGTACTCGTTACATTTTGAATGCTTAGCAGGACAGGAAAATGGTCCAATTCACGCACTTATCAAGAGAACATCCCTGGTCATTCCTACTGCCTCTGATCTGTCAGACTCACTAAACACAAATGCTTAGTTTGTAAATTATGTGTGAGTGTTGGAGTGTGCCCTTGGCTATCCGTACATTTTTAAAACAAGAAAATGGTGCCATCTGGTATGCTTAATATAAGGAATTTGAAATGATTTATACTTTTACTTTTGATACATAAGTATATTTGAGCAATTACATTTACTTTTGATACTTAAGTATGTTTAAAACCAAATACTTTTAGACTTTTACTCAAGTAGTATTTTACTGGGTGACTTTCACTTTTACTTGAGTCATTTTCTATTAAGGTATCTTTACTTTTACTCAAGTATGACAATTGGGTACTTTTCCCACGACTGGGCCTTGCACACTGATTGGTACAGCGATTGTTTCTCATCAATGAACTATGCATTGCATCTGTGAGCCTCTTTTTCTCTTTACTGCCCTCGGACATCAACAAAGCCTTCCTGGCAAAACGCAAACGCTTGAAAACGTTCACCAAGTCCTCTGTGAAGACCAGCCATCAGAAGATTGAGCAGTTATAGAGGGTCCAACAAAGAAACAGGTAATGAGATGTGTAGAGTGAAAGTGTGTGTGTGACTGTGTGTGTGTGTATATTGGGCTCCCGAGTGGTGCAGTGGTCTAAGGCACAGCATCTCAGTGCTTGAGGCGTCACTACAGATCCCCTGGTTTGATTCCAGACTGTATCACAACCGGCCGTGATTGGGAGTCCCATAGGGCGGCGCACAATTCGCCCAGCGTTGTCCGGGTTTGGCCGGTGTAGGCCATCATTGTAAATAAGAATTTGTTCTTAACTGACTTGCCTAGTTACATAAAATAAAACAAATGTGTATAACCTGATTTGTATGATATCAATTCCGCAGGAGTAAAGTGACAGAAGATTACTGCACCCAGTTCAATGCAGTCTTCATTCAGTGGGACGCAGATGTGCAGAAGTCCGAGGAGAAACTACTGGTAATGCTCTGTCAGGACAGAACATATTGTACCTAGTTCTATTCTATACCTACAGTTGAAGTCAGAAATGTACATACACTTAGGTTGGAGTCATTAAAACTCATTTTTCAACCATTCCACAGATTTCTTGTTAACAAACTATAGTTTTGGCAAGTCGGTTAGGACATCTACTTTGTGCATGACACAAGTAATTTTTCCAACAATTGTTTACAGACAGATTATATCACTTATAATTCACTGTATCACAATTCCAGTGGGTCAGAAGTTTACATACACTAAGTTGACTGTGCCTTTAAACAGCTTGGAAAATTCCTGAAAATAATGATGTCATGGCTTTAGAAGCTTCTGATAGGCTAATTGACATCATTTGAGTCAATTGTAGGTGTACCTGTGGATGTATTTCAAGGTCTACCTTCAAACTCAGTGCCTCTTTGCTTGACATCATGGGAAAATCAAAGTAAATCAGCCAAGACCTCTGAAAACAATTGTAGACCTCCAGAAGTCTGGTTCATCCTTGGGAGCAATTTCCAAACACCTGAAGGTACCACGTTCATCTGTACAAACAATAGTACGCAAGTATAAACACCATGGGACCACGCAGCCATGATATCGCTCGGGAAGGATACACGTTCTGTCTCCTAGAGATTAATGTACTTTAGTGCGCAAATCAATCCCAGAACAACAGCAAAGGACCTTGTGAAGATGCTGGAGGAAACAGGTACAAAAGTATCTATATCCACAGTAAAACAAGTCCTATATCGACATAACCTGAAAGGCCGCTCAGCAAGGAAGAAGCCACTGCTCCAAAACGGCCATAAAAAAGACAGACTACGGTTTGCAACTGCACATGGGGACAACAATCGTAATTTTTGGAGAAATGTCCTCTAGTCTGATGAAACAAAAATAGAACTGTTTGGCCATAATGACCATCGTTATGTTTGGAGGAAAAAGGGGGTCGCTTGCAAGCCGAAGAACACCATCCCAACCGTGAAGCACGGGGGTGGCAGCATCATGCTATGGGGGTGCTTTGCTGCAGGAGGGACTGGTGCACTTCACAAAATAGATGGCATCATGAGGAAGGAAAATTATGTGGATATATTGAAGCAACACCTCAAGACATCAGTCAGGAAGTTAAAGCTTGGTCGCAAATGTGTCTTCCAAATGGACAATGACCCCAAGCATACTTCCAAAGTTGTGGCAAAATGGCTTAAGGACAACAAAGTCAAGGTATTGGAGTGGCCATCACCTCAATCCTATAGAAAATGTGTGGGCAGAACTGAAAAAGCGTGTGCGAGCAAGGAGGCCTACAAACCTGACTTAGTTACACCAGCTCTGTCAGGAGGAATGGGACAAAATTCACCCAACTTATTGTGTGAAGCTTGTGGAAGGCTACCCGAAAGGTTTGACCCAAGTTAAACAATTTAAAGGCAATGCTACCAAATACTAATTGAGTGTATGTAAACTTCTGACCCACTGGGAATGTGATGAAAGAAATAAAAGCTGAAATAAATCATTCTGTCTACTATTATTCTGACATTTCACATTCTTAAAATAAAGTGGTGATCCTAACTGACCTAAGACAGGGAATTTTTACTAGGATTAAATGTCAGGAATTGTGAAAAACTGAGTTTAAATGTATTTGGCTAAGGTGTATGTAAACTTCCGACTTCAACTGTAATTACAGAGTAACACTGGAGTAACTAAGGCATCTTTTAGAGGTAATTGTAGGGGCTGTATGTGTTCCCATAGAGTATGTTCCAGCACCAGCAGAAGATGTTTCAGCACAAGAGGGCCTCCCAGAGCCAGAGACTGAAGACTCTCAAGTAGCTGCTGGAGCAGTACATCCAGGTATATTATCTCATAGTAGTCTTTAACGTTGGGATTTAAATCTATGTCTCAGCTGGTTTTCACATGTCACCTTGTTTGGCTGTGCTGGTATAGCCTTGATTCTACTGTATCTTAGTCCATGCCGCTCTGACATCGCTTGTCCATATATGTATATATTCTTAATTAATTCCTTACTTAGATTTGTGTGTATTGGGTATACGTTGTGAAATTGTTAGATATTACTGCACTGTCGGAGCTAGAAGCACAAGCGTTTCGATACACCCGCAATAACATCTGCTAAACACGTGTATGTAACCAATAAAATGTGATTTGATTTGGAGAAGACCCATGTCAGCCAGCAGGGTGCTGTTCAGGTAAATCTGCACCTGGAGATGGCACTGTTTCAGAAAAAGATCCTCATGGACACAGTAAGTGAAAGGACGGATCAATTTATTAACTCATTGTTCACATGCCTTACGTTGGTTGACCCTTTGCTTAGCTGAAGCGTTGCTAAGAATACAAATTGATATGTGCCATTTTGAAATATTAGCATACTATGAGCATGAGCACAAACCAAATTATTTAGAAAATACTTATTTAAATGTTCTATTTAGAACATTTAATTTGGTTCAACAGACAATATTTTTTTATTAATAGCAACAGCAAGAGATGGCTAAAGTGCACAAGTCTCTGCAGACGATGCTTATGTAGGATCTTCAGAATGCAGGGAGCTGAGAAGAATCCACTCCATCCAAATGCTTGTTGTGTGTGTACATATCACTGAGCTGGGTTGCCTGTTCTACTCTAGTTTGTGGATGTGTTTCAGATTGACCTTTACAATGCCCAGATAAGTGTTAAACATCTCAGGAACCACATCAACCTGATCCAGTAATCTGCAAAGAACCGTTTTGAAATCTTCAAATATTTATTCAGAACAGCCTCAATTCATCAGGGCATGGACTCTACAAGGTGTCGAAAGCGTTCCACAGGGATGCGGGCCAATGTTGACTCCAATGCTTCCCACAGTTGTGTCAAGTTGGCTGGCTGTCCTTTGGGTGGTGGACCATTCTTGATACACACAGGAAACGGTTGAGCTTGAAAAACCCAGCAGCATTGCAGTTCTTGACACTCAAACCTACTACCATACCCCGTTCAAAGGCACTTAAATATTTTGTCTTGCCCATTCACCCTCTGAATGGCACACATACACAATCCATGTCTCAAGGCTTAAAAATCCTTCTTTAACCTGTCTGCTCACCTTCATCTACACTGATTGAAGTGGATTTGGCTTTCACCTGGTCAGTCTATGCGGTGTGTGACTTGGACTGAAATAGGTGCCGGTACTCATTTTGGTTGCCTGTACTGTTTATATTTATGTGCAGGAGCTCCAGAATACATTTGAGCTAATATATTATAAGAGGAACAGGAACTCAAGCAGTAGAACATTTGAGGTGCCTGTACTCAGCTCTGGTGAGCTCCTGACCAAGTCAAGCACTGAGTCTGTCATGGAAAGAGCGCAGGTATTCCCAATGTTTTGTACACTCAGTCTAGAAACCTTTATCACAAATAACACAGACAACCGGTAGCATCTTACATGTGTGAATTACATTTTATTTGCATTGGTAGGTGAGGGAGAGATCTTGGAAGTTATTTTCTCGTAGCCTATGAACATCCTGTTCTGCACACTGTAATATACCTGAGCTTGACAGTCTGGCCAAAAGAAAACAACAGTAATAAGGAAGAAATCACAAGCCTCTGCCAGTAAACACACACAGAGACAACATGCCCCTAATTTGTTTAAGAGGCTTGACCTTTATCTTACAAAAGAAGAAAAAACTAAAATTGTGTTTAAGGCAACCTTTTACCCATCTGTAAATTACTAGTACACATTGTCGAATGAGCTCAGCAACTGGCCAATAAAATTACACACAGAAATAAAGTCTGTTTTTCATTGAAATGACAGTTTCTATTGATTCTGACGGTGAATTATAAGCAGACTGCAGGTATAGAGGCAAAAACGTTGTACAGACAAATAAGATTACGGCACAGTCAGAATATCATTTTTCTGTCACATTGAAGCTCCCCAATTCTCCCAAAACACTATCAATCGCTGTATGTGGACCTGGCACAGGGCAGAATGCTCTACACAAAGAAAGTTGTTCGTAGATGTGTTACAAGGTAATTTAAAAACAAATTACAAAATAATTTTAAGTAAAATTAAAACATGTTGTTAGATTCTAGATATGAGCAAGCTTTGGACAACAGACAACATCTTTAGCTTCCAATGAGAATGACACTACTTTTTTGGGACAAAATCACATTCTTACTTTTCTTCAATAACACTTGGCATTTTAGTTTTCGTCAAGCATTTTCAGACAAATGCAACACTACAGTATCTGAGAGCAGAGGTGCAACAGGACAATACAATAATAAACAGGCACAATTCAAAAGCAAGAAACTCTTTGCTGCTAAAAATGTAAATAATATGTTATACATTAAACTATTTAAAAGCAATATTAAACTGGATATACAGAATAGTATGCTTGACAACTGCTAGCAATCCTGCATGTGGTGCCATAAGTGCTGTGTAATGTTGGTGGCATTGGAGACAATGTATGCTTGAGCCATTTCAGGGAAGCAAGGCTTGAGACACTACAAATATCAACACCCTAATAGTTAGATATTTGTGAAACCGAAAAGTGAGGTTATGCAAATATTGCAAAATTATATATACATTTAATAAAGACAACACTCTTACGAAACAAAACTGAAAGCAGACTGACATCCTGTGTAGATCTCTTTCGATCCTGTACATTTCTTTGTAGAGAACAACCAACAATCACAACACATTAAATATTTGTTTTAAAGTTCAATAAGAAAATAATAATGATCATTATTATATGAATAAGGTAGTACCTATTCAAGCCCCTTACAGTCTTCTTGCACTTATTTGCCCTCTCTGGCACAGAAAAGAGCATTCATGTCCAATGTGACCATTCATTTCAGAAAAAGAGACAAAGCATTCTTTTTGTCCAGGAATCTGATTACTGTAACAAGATGAAATCAACACATATTGCACAAAGCAACGATGGAAAATAACTTAATAATAATATGAATATCTCATTATATTTAATTTATCCCCACATTCACTTGGCGTGCACATCTACTGGTAATAGCTCCACCCACATCCACCCCAACCCTGCCTCAACAAATTACTAACTAACATGAAGAGAGAGAGAAAGAAAGAGAGAGAGAGACAGTAATGGCGTCCTTGTCCTCACTGAAGGGTGGACGGGGTCAGTGGCTTGATTCTGAAGACAAAGATGTGAAGATGGGAGGCAATCTGGTTGCAAACACTGAAACAGTAACGCACCAAGTCAACGAAAGACAGGATCTGCAGACGGAAAGCAGAAGAGGAGAAAAAGAAGAGTCCGGAAACAAGAACTTGATCAACACCACTGTACACAATGGACCTTATGTGTAGATGGCTAGAGGATGCCAAAGATAAACGTATGAAAGGGTTTTGCGATTAGTTACAAATAAACGTGGCATTAGACTGAAAACATGCCTCTGAAAAACGCACAGTAAGTCTTTATACCTTTCAGAGTTTCAGGATGAAATATAAATCAGTGTTGCATATGAAAAGACTGATGGTTAATTTCAAAGATACATGTTGTCATGTGAACACATGCTGCAGATTGCATGCCCTCATACATTGTTGTTGCATAACTTCACCCTGGACTTGCTCAGATACTATAGACCTCTAAGCCATGGAAATGTGTGTGTGTGTGTGTACTCACCAGCGCAATCCACAGCACCAGGTATTCATCAATAAAACTGTTGAAATACTGGTCCAGGAACAGCAGGCCTGGCCCCAGGAATGCTATATCATGGAGATGCATCTCACTCTTTGTCATATGTGCTACCTGAAACAAACAAGACACAGGCTACAGTCATGCTCCAATCAGCAAGCACATTTACATGGATGACGTTCATTTATATCATTCACGTTCTTACATCAAGCACATTTACATCAATATCTACAGTGCACAGGATGCACAGGTATTGCATTACACCAATTAGCAGCACACCACACTTACAACTAATTTGTTGGTGATCTTGGCTGACACGAAGCCAAAGGCCAGGATATAAACACAGGGGTGCTTCTCAAAGAGCTGGTTAGCTGACTTCTTATAGATCATCATGGCCAGGATTATTACTGAGCCTATATGTAACACAGGAGACAGGACACTGGTTCCCTGGAGAAGAGAGAGAGACTGTATAATCAATGACATTAATAGGCCACAATGATACAGTATGTTAATGACATGTGAGTGCAGTTAGGGTAAAAGAAAACACACAGTAATGAATGCTGGTGTGAATAATCCATCATCACCTGAGGCGGAAACATTTCTGTTTTGTTTTCACCTTTCACTTATGCATGATTTTTGGGCAGCATGATGTTTAAATAAACATCTTTATTTTGCATTCAAGCCTCAGTTTTACATTTACATTTGGATGTATTCATTTTTTCGACAGTGCGGGTCTCAATCTCTTCCAGTATTCTTATTTTGACTCCTACGCACCTGGAACAGACACTATTCAGTAGTAAGGACCTTAAAAGAACGCAGATGGCCTCTTATCATTTGTGTATAACTAGGTGTCATAATATACAGTATCTCCCGAAGGAAAACATGTAAAGTAAATACTTCCAATTGACAAACACTGATATCGCTTCGCCAACTGAACTGAACTGGGATCAGGTCCAACAGTCTTAATACACATCCTTCATTTCCTCTGAAGCTAATAGATAGCTCAGTAAAATGGATGAAACAAGTACACAAGCACCTAGGCATCAAGTCAGCATCACCATCTAGAAGGTACATGGCAAAGCCTACATAGTGATTGTAAACTACCTTGTGTCACGGTTGGTGAAGGAATTTGGGAGAAGGACTGATGTCAGATTCCCCCTTCCCCCTAGGCATTTCTGTAGATCTTAAAGGACTGGATAGATTTAAAAGATCTGAGTCTATCAGGGCAAGGAGGAGTCACTACCATTATGTTTACATACCTATCTACATGAAGGTCAGGGACTAGGCTACATGTCGATTTGGAATTGAGCGCGAGTGTTGACTTACTGCTATTGTGGATCCATTTTTGCCCTTACCTCCGGTAAATATAACCCGGAAGTAATTAGTACAGGAAAAGATGGCACCTAAGAAAGTGCAGATGGCTGGAACTATTTTCATCTGGATGTTTATGACTGGGATCTGTGGAGGTGAGAGAACAAAGATATAATGTATTATTAAAAAAAACCCAGTCACCACCATTTGAGTGTTTAGTACATTAAACAGCTCTGAACATTGTTAGTAAGATGGGTACTTGTTAATAAAACTGTTCCATTACTCAAAGTGAAATTGCATTTACTATGGTAAGGAATCACACTGTACACAGAATTTGAACATTCCGATGCAGGCAACTCTACCATTATATTACCAACAGACAATCAGTGGAAATTTGAGCCAATCAGAATTACCAGTGACTGCCAGAAAGCGGATCCTCCCACGGCGGCCAACAAATACATGATTATAATGAAGATTTGCACCTCAGTCACATCAATGCTGAGAGAAGCAGGCAGAGAGCAGAGGTTAGTCAGAACAGTCATCAACACTGTCCATAAGCACAGCGCCACACAGCTGCCCTATGGACCATCTTCACCCAACTGACCACAGCTCTCCCAACCAATCACGATGCACTAATGGCAAACATGTATCTTTCAATATTCCTTCAGTAGCATGGATTACTCCTCGTCACATGCTTTGTAAACAACAGGTGTGGGCTAACAGTGAAATGCTTACTTACGGGCCCTTCCCAACAATGCAGAGAGAAAGAAAATAGAGAAATAATAGAAAAGTAAAACACGTAATAATAAAAAAGTAATAGATAGACAATGAGTAACGATAACTTGGCTATATACAAGGTACCAGTACCGAGTCGATGTGCAGGGGTACAAGGTAATTGAGGTACATATGTACAGTACCAGTCAAAAGTTTGGACACACCTACTCATTCAAGGGTTTTTCTTAATTTTTACTATTTGCTACATTGTAGAATAATAGTGAAGACATCAAAACTATGAAATAACACATATGGAATCATGTAGTAACCAAAAAAGTGTTCAACAAATCAAAATATATTTTATATTTCAGATTCTTCAAAGTAGCCACCCTTTCCCTTGATGACAGCTTTGCACACGCTTGGCATTCTCTCAACCAGCTTCATGAGGTAGTCACCTGGAATGCATTTCAATTAACAGGTGTGCCTTGTTAAAAGTTAATTTGTGGAATTTCTTTCTTTCTTAATGCGTTTGAGCCAATCAGTTGTGTTGTGACAAGGTAGGGGTGGTATACAGAAGATAGCCCTACTTGGTAAAAAGACCAAGTCCATATTATGGCAAGAAAAGCTCAAATAAGCAAAGACAAATGACAGTCAATCATTAGTTTAAGACATGAAGGTCAGTCAATACGAAAAATGTCAAGAACTTTGAAAGTATCTTCAAGTGCAGTCGCAAAAACCATCAAGCGCTATGATGAAACTGGCTCTCATGAGGACTGCCACAGGAATGGAAGACCCAGAATTACCTCTGCTGCAGAGAATAAGTTCATTAGAGTTACCAGCCTCAGAAATTGCAGCCCAAAGAAATGCTTCACAGAGTTCAAGTAACAGACACATCTCAACATCAACTGTTCAGAGGAGACTGCGTGAATCAGGCCTTCATGGTCGAATTGCTGCAAAGAAACCACTACTAAAGGACACCAATAAGAAGAAGAGACTTGCTTAGGCCAAGAAATACGAGCAATGGATATTAGACCGGTGGAAATCTGTTGTTTGTCCAAATTTGAGATTTTTGGTTCCAACCGCCATGTCTTTGTGAGACGCAGAGTTGGTGAACGGATGATCTCCGCATGTGTGGTTCCCACCGTGAAGCATGGAGGAGGAGGTGTGATGGTGCTTTGCTGGTGACACTGTCAGTGATTTATTTAGATTTTAAGGCACACTTAACCAGCATGGCTACCACAGCACTTTGGTTTGCGCTTAGTGGGACTATCATTTGTTTTTCAACAGGACAATGAGTAGGTGTGTCCAAACTTTTGACTGGTACTGTACATATAACCAGGAATAAAGTGACAGATAGTAAACAGGAGCAGCAGTGTACGTGACGAGTCAAAAAAGTTAATGCAAAAAGGGTCAATGCAGATAGTTAAATATTTGACCAAATAGCTACCCGGACTAACTATACTGAACAAAAATATAAAACGCAACATGTAAAGTGTTGGTCCCATGTTTCATGAGCTGAAATAAAAGATCCCAGAAATGTTCCATACTCACAAAAAGCTCTCTCTCAAATTTGGTGCACAAATCTGTTTACATCCCTGTTAGTGAGCATTTCTCATTTGCCGAGGTAATCCATCCACCTGACAGGTGTGGCATATCAAGAAGCTGATTAAACATCATGGTCATTACACAGGCGCACCTTGTGCTGGGGACAATAAAAGTCCAACCGGCCTCACAACTGCAGACCACATGTTTGGAGTCATGTGGGCAAGCGGTTTGCTGATGTCAACGTTGTGAACAGTTCCCCATGGTAGCGGTGGGGTTATGGTATGGGCAGGCATACAGACAACGAACACAATTGCATTTTATCGATGGCAATTTGAATGCACAGAGATACGTGACGAGATCCTGAGGCCCATTGCCGTGCCATTCATCCGCTGCCATCACCTCATGTTTCAGCATGATAATGCACGGCCCCATGTCACAAGGATCTGTACACAGTTCCTGGAAGCTGAAAATGTCCCAGTTCTTCCATGGCCTGCATACTCACCAGACATGTCACCCATTGAGCATGTTTGGGATGCTCTGGATCGAAGTGTACGACAGCGTGTTCCAGTTCCCGCCAATATCCAGCAACTTCACACAGCCATTGAAGAGGAGTGGGACAACATTCCACAGGCCACAATCAGCAGCCTGATCAACTCTATGCGAAGGTGATGTGTTGCGCTGCATGAGGCAAATGGTGATCACACCAGACACTGACTGGTTTTCTGATCCACGCTCCTACCTTTTTTAAAAAGGTACCTGTGACCTATTCCTAGTCATGTGAAATTCATAATTTATTTAAATTGACTGATTTCCTTATATGAACTGTAACTCAGTAAAATCTTTGAAATTGTTGCATGTTGCATTTATATTTTTGTTCAGTATAAATCTATTATTACTATTAAACCCGCTTTTCTCCCTCCTCCCAACTCCCACTGTTGCCAACTCCCTCTCATCTGAGCGCAGACACACTCACATGCCAAAGCGCAGGGTGCCAGAGACGTAGGTCTGCCAGTGGGCACAGTAGAACATGAACATGCCAGCGAAACAGCAGAAGAACATCCAGTCAGGATTGGTGCCCAGCTGCACTGCTATACTGGTGCCCAGGACCACAAACACTGAGAGCGAGAGGAAAAAGGAACACAGATTCAATGAAATCCTAATAGGGCAAACACTTACAGAGGGAAAAAAGTATTTGATCCCCTGCTGATTTTGTACGTTTGCCCACTGACACAGACATGATCAGTCTATAATTTTAATGTTAGGTTTATCTGAACAGTAAGAGACAGAATAACAACAACAAAAATCCAGAAAAACGCATGTCAAAAATGTTATAAATTGATTTGCATTTTAATGAGGGAAATAAGTATTTGACCCCTCTGCAAAACATGACTTAGTACTTGGTGGCAAAACCCTTGTTGGCAATCACAGAGGTCAGACGTTTCTTGTAGTTGGCCACCAGGTTTGCACACATCTCAGGAGGGATTTTGTCCCACTCCTCTTTGCAGATCTTCTCCAAGTCATTAAAGTTTCGAGGCTGACGTTTGGCAACTCGAACCTTCAACTCCCTCCACAGATTTTCTATGGGATTAAGGTCTGGAGACTGGCTAGGCCACTCCAGGACCTTAATGTGCTTCTCTTGAGCCACTCCTTTGTTGCCTTGGCCGTATGTTTTGGGTCATTGTCATGCTGAAATACACATCCATGACCCATTTTCAATGCCCTGGCCGAGGGAAGGAGGTTCTCACCCAAGATTTGACGGTACATGGCCCCGTCCATCGTCCCTTTGATGCGGTGAAGTTGTCCTGTCCCCTTAGCAGAAAAACACCCCCAAAGCATAATGTTTCCACCTCCATGTTTGACGGTGGGGATGGTGTTCTTGGGGTCATAGGCAGCATTCCTCCTCCTCCAAACACGGCGAGTTGAGTTGATGCCAAAGAGCTCGATTTTGGTCTCATCTGACCACAACACTTTCACCCAGTTCTCCTCTGAATCATTCAGAGGTTCATTGGCAAACTTCAGACGGGCCTGTATATGTGCTCTCTTGAGCAGGGGGACCTTGCGGGCGCTGGAGGATTTCAGTCCTTCACGGTGTAGTGCGTTACCAATTGTTTTCTTGGTGACTATGGTCCCAGCTGCCTTGAGATCATTGACAAGATCCTTCCATGTAGTTCTGGGCTGATTCCTCACCGTTCTCATGATCATTGCAACTCCACGAGGTAAGATCTTGCATGGAGCCCCAGGCCGAGGGAGATTGACAGGTCTTTTGTGTTTCTTCCATTTGCGAATCATCGCACCAACTGTTGTCACCTTCTCACCAAGCTGCTTGGCGATGGTCTTGTACCCCATTCCAGCCAACTACAATCTTGTCCCTGACATCCTTTGAGAGCTCTTTGGTCTTGGCCATGGTGGAAGAGTTTGATTGATTGATTGCTTCTGTGGACAGGTGTCTTTTATACAGGTAACAAGCTGAGATTAGGAGCACTCCCTTTACGAGTGTGCTCCTAATCTCAGCTTGTTACCAGTATAAAAGACACCTGGGAGCCAGAAATCTTTCTGATTGAGAGGGGGTCAAATACTTATTTCCCTCATTAAAATGCAAATCAATTCATAACATTTTTGACATGCGTTTTTCTGGATTTTTTTGTTGTTATTCTGTCTCTCACTGTTCAAATAAACCTACCATTAAAATTATAGACTGATCATTTCTTTGTCAGTGGGCAAACGTACAAAATCAGCAGGGGATCAAATACTTTTTCCCCCTCGCTGTAGACACACAGAGGGGCAGCTGTACCTGTGGAGAGGGAGTCACAGCCGTGGTCAAACAGTTCGCCCAGTGGAGAGCTACTATTGGTTCGTCTGGCCTGCTTCCCGTCAATGGCGTCCAATGACTGGTACACAAACAGGCCCACAGCACACAGCAGGTATGCCCACAGAGGTGCCTGAAGAAAAAGGAAGACTTGGTGAATACTTACAAAAATGACTTCCTTTCTCCCAATGGAGAAATAAAAAATGTTTGGTTATGGTAGGGTAATCTCACAAGGCATTTAGAAGTTGTGTTCTTTGAGAACCAGTGGGTATTATCATCAATAGAGCATCATCTGACATAAAACATGATCTTCTGGCAGATGTAGGCTACCGCTACACAAAAGAGAGATGTTTGTGAACTTGAGTAAAAGAGGTTTATATATAGTTGGTTTCCCTTTAAATACCTTTGGAACACGGCAGGGCTTTGTCCTTCATTAGCCAATCAGCATGGAGAGAGTTTCACAGCATCATCAATGTTGCCTGCCTTCATTTCCTGTTCTGTACTCACTGGGTCTATGATGAGCTGACAGCAGTTTATACACAGACTAAAACCAACTGGAATATGACACGGCCTGGCCTACAACTTACAGGCTTGCCCATTTGGCATTCATACAAATAACACTGTTATCGCAAAGCGGCACAATCTGGCTCATAGCCCGATAAATTACGTTTTTTTATTCATTCTCACTCTGACCAAAAAGTGGAATTTGTGAAAGGAAAGAGTCTGTGCTTTTCGTGGGGCATGGGGATGTTGAAAAGTAGAGCAGGGTGGAAAGATCTACCGACTGCCTCTGTGTTCTCAGTAAACATATGATTAGGAATTTAAATGGTGTGAGAAATCTAACAAGATGACAGGGCTGTGAAACTAAGAGCCCCTAGAGCAAGTGTACTTTCTGTTCAAACACCACATGGTGAGAAACTCAGCACAGAGAACAAGACACCCTGTATCAGCTGCACTGTTTCCTTAACTATCCTGACCTGGGCCATCAGAAAACAGGCCACTGACTAGTACAGCATGTTAAGTAAATACAATTTTCTCTGGACTGTGAAACAGTGCTGCCACTGATGTTTTAGCACTTTAACTAACCACACCTTCATCATGTTAACATAACTATGACCTGTTATGTCAGGTGTTGAATCATTCTTACAACAATGAGCATGGACATAATAGAGGCAATATAATGATGACGTCTGTACATAGTCACTGAGCCTCTCCCTCTAGAACTAGTACCCTACCAAGCCTGTTCTCTCTGTATTAAACTCAACTGAAGTCCCTATAGTCTAGCGACTCCAGCCCAGCAGATGATATTCTCTTTGCTCTAAATCAGTTTCTCCACATCGTGAGAATACATGCGCGGAGAGCGATTTCTCAACCTTTGTCCTACAAAAGAAACAGAGGAGGAGGAGGAGGTAGAGAACTAGAGACAGCGCACTATTTATAGAAAGGGAAAACAAGTTACGCTCATCGTCAAATCCTGCAGATCCTCCTAATTACAACCCTGACTGACTACTCTAACCCACCTTTGAGCGGCTGACTGTTAAGACCGTAGTCTGGTTTAGCAGCACAGGGGAAGTCAGGTGACAGTGAAGCAGTGCTCTTCAATCCTGCCTCCTGGAGACCCACAGGGGGTGCAGGATTTTGCTCCATCCCAGCACCGGATTCAACTAATCGACTAATTATCAAGCCCTTGATTAATTGAATCAGGTGTGTTACTGCTGGGCTGGAACAGAAACCTGCACAACCTATGGGCTTCAAGGACCAGGATAGAATAACACCTGCATTAAAGAGACCCCTAAGATGAGGACATGTTTTGCCTTGCAGATAACGCTCGGTCTACTTTTGGAAGTTAATTGTGGATTCATTTCAATGGTCAAATATGCAGTCAGCTGCTAGCTGGGAAAGCTTGAATTCTTATAAACATTATAGATATGTTTTCTTCCATGGTTAGACTGGCCTTTCTATGAAAAATAAGTAGAGACTGTAAGTCCTTGGTTTTGTGAGCCTCACACACTTGGCTCATACACTAGTGTTGTGGACAAAGCACATGGTGGTCTATAGACAAACAAAATACATTATATTGCATTGGGCTGTTTGATGTGCCTCTTGTATACAAAGTATTAGTTTGAATGTAATCTAATTTCATGTACTTTGAAGTCTGATATCACCAATTAAATTCCCTTGTGGGAAGATAAAGTTATTCTAGGCTTCCAGTTCTAGAGGGAAACCACTAAGCTTAACAGTTTGCATGTTTTGCTGCGTCCTCTCTATTCCCTGTCCTTAGCATGCACTCATCTCTGCAGTGCTGTGGTGCTGGTGTGGGGGGGGGGGGGGGGGGGGGGGGGGGTTGAATGTTTGTTTGTAGCTTTAGTACAAAGGTCTGCCTGGACAGGTAAATACCATACGGTAGCACTTTACTTGAACCCTCCAACTGTACCTGTCCATGGCACTAAGCCAGGCAGTGTATAACCAACCTGTTCAGTGGCTGTGGGGCAGTACACTAGTACGTACACACTGCCTGAATAGTGTGTACGTACTACTGTACGTATTGTTGCCATTGTTACCTGTTCAGTGGCGGTGGGGCAGTAGTAGACTAGCACCAGGGTGGTGAATACGTTGGTGGCCAGGCCCACGATGGTGATGAGGTTGGGGGCGATCCAGGCGGGCACACGGCCCACCAGCCACTCCCAGTAACGGTGCATCAGAGGCTCCAGCAGGGAGCGACCTGCACTGCTGTACCTGTAGAGGGGGAACCAGGGGAGTATTACGGAAAGATGGTTAAACAAATTCAGGATTCCCTGAACCTATTCGGCTTCTCTTAACCAGATAAGGGAGTCCAGGATTTCTTGGTTTCAGAATGGCTGCTTCTCGTTTAAGTTATTAGGCAAAGCGAAGCGCAGATTGGTTGATCTGACAACTGGCGCATGCACGTAACATTCAAAAAGGTCATTATGTCGAGGACAGAAAAAACTATACATATGGAGTCAAAAGACAGAGACCAATATTTCACAAGTCTAGAACAAGAAACAACTGTAACAACATACAACGAATATGTTCACATATTTACCCTAAAAAGTAATACACCCACCGCCGCAAAGGCCAGAGTGAGCCTGGCAGAAAATGGCAGACTTTCACTTTATCAAATCTAATTGTATTTGCCACATGCGCCGAATACAACAGGTGTAGACATTACCGTGAAATGCTTACTTACAGCCCTTAGCCAACAATGCATTTATTTATTTATAAAAACGTAAAATAAAACAAAAAAAAGTGTTGAGAAAAAAAGAGCAGAAGTAAAATAAAATAACAGTAGGGAGGTTATATACAGGGGGGTACCGGTGCAGAGTCAATGTGCGGGGGCACCGGCTAGTTGAGGTAGTTGAGGTAATATGTACATGTGGGTAGAGTTAAAGTGACTATGCATAAATAATTAACACCCACTGTAGTGCCTTGCAGTCGGAGGCCGAGCAGTTGCCATACCAGGCGGTGATGCAACCAGTCAGGATGCTCTCGATGGTGCAGCTGTATAACTTTGAGGATCTGAGGACCCATGCCAAATCTTTTCAGTCTCCTGAGGGGTAATAGGCTTTGTCGTGCCCTCTTCACGACTGTCTTGGTGTGTTTGGACCATGATAGTTTGTTGGTGATGTGGACACCAAGGAACTTTAAGCTCTCAACCTGTTCCACTACAGCCCCGTCGATGAGAATGGGGGCGTACTCAATCCTCTTTCTTTTTTTTTCCTGTAGTCAACAATTATCTTCTTTGTCTTGGTCACGTTGAGGGAGAGGTTGTTATCCTGGCACCACACGGCCAGGTCTCTGACCTCCTCCCTATAGGCTGTCTCATCGTTGTCGGTGATCAGGCCTACCACTGTTGTGTCGTCTGCAAACTTAATGATGGTGTTGGAGTCGTGCCTGGCCATGCAGTCATGGGTACAGGAGGGGGACTGAGCACGCACCCCTGTGGGGCCCCTGTGTTGAGGATCAGCGTGGCAGATGTGTTGTTACCTACCCTTACCACCTGGGGGCGGCCCGTCAGGAAGTCCAGGATCCAGTTGCACTTTTATTGCAAAACGGGTGATATTACATGTCAAGGCTATAGCCTAATATGTAAGTTGTAGTAGCCTATGTCACAATTGCAATGGTAGGCCCATTCCATAGCCTATGTTGGATGAATTATAATTTATTGACTACAGAGTGCTTGTCATGTCAACACAGGCAACAATGTGTTCTATGTTTAGTTGTAACCCAATGGGAGTCACAGATCATCTGAAAAAATAAGTAAGGAAGATCATTGAATTGAATCCTGTTTCTGAAAATGATTTGTTTTGGTGAAAGTGTAGGCTACAGTATTCAATAGCTACCCGTTTGTTTATTCTGTAATAAGATTTTATATTTATGTAGTCTCCTTCATTTGGTCCAGAGGGTCTTTGAATGGGGGATATGTGTCCCATCTATAGCATCAATCACGTTTGGAAAATATGTGGGATGAATTAGGCGATTTTCTACTTTATTATGTTGCCTTTTAATTTAGCAAAGCATCAGTGGCAGTCAACTGACCACAGCCTACTGGACCTGCAATTCTGTAAAAGTCCTCCTTGATTATATGGACAGCTTGATGGCCAGGGAATGCAGCAAAGACATAAACTATTTATTCAATGCGAGGCAGAATCTTCTTACAGCTCTACACACAGTTGCCTTGCCAAATCGTTCAGCATCCCCCACATTGTACAGGAAACTTACAGTGGCAAAAAAATCACTACGCAATACAGAGTTTGTATAACAGTCAAAGCGAAACCGTGTTGGGTTACATTGCTACGGGTTGAGTAAGTTCGCCAGATATACACTGAGTGTACAAAACATTAAGAACACCTGCTCTTTCCATGACAGACTGACCAGGGGTATCCAGGTGAAAGCTATGATACCTTATTGATGTCACTTGTTAAATCCACTTCAATCAGTGTAGATGAAGGGGAGGAGACAGGTTAAAGAATAATTTTTAAGCCTTGAGACATGGATTGTGTATGTGTGCCATTCAGAGGGTGAAGGGTGAGGCTGTTTTGAGGGCAAAAGGGTGAGGCTGTTTTGAGGGCAAAAGGGGGTGCAACTCAATATTAGGAAGATGTTCCTAATGTTTTGTACACTCAGTGTATGATTGATTGTGCGGAAAAACAATAACATTCCAAAATAAAATATTCTGAATGATCTAAAGGATCTATTCGAGGTCCAATAATTTGTTCCCTTTGTAATGCACGGCAAACAATGCAGGCTTCGATGTCAATTGGATTTTCCGCAAAGGGTCAGGCCATATTGACGGACAAGAATCTGATTGCCGGAGAAGCCCTGTCTTTATTCACTTGAACAGGCTAATATCAAGCTTACCTAGTAGTTAGCAGGTTTTCTTCAGAGCATTCGTTGCTATAGTTTCTGATCAGACTATACATCAAGTTCTCTTTCTGGAACCAGAAATTCTGAGTTTGCTCAAATTCTGTTTTGACAGATCTTGCTAACTCACTAATCCGGCTTTCTGGAATACCCCTCTGAACCAGACAGCAGGAACAAGAATCCATCAACCAGGTTTAAGAATTCACAAACAGGAGCTTTTTAATCTAAAAATGTTTGATGTAATGACGCTAAGTATAAAACACATACCATATGATCATCAGATCAAAGCTAAATATGGATTTGATTGATCTTAGATTTTCCTATGACAGTACCTGTGCTCCTCCAATCTCTTCAGCTGATGGCGGTCGAGCGGGGGAGCGGGCAGCTCAATCAGTCTGCGCAGGGCTCCAGGGGCCAGGCAGCAGGCTGTCTCCATGCCCACACCCTGCCTAGGATCCCTCTCCCTGAGTGTGCCTCGGCGTGTCTGAAAATCACCCTGCTGCTGCTGGTACCCGGTGATGTTCATGGCCCTGCTAGCGCTGTGCCTTCTGCCTCAGCCTCTGGCTCTGCCTCCCCCCGCCGCTCGCTGGAGCTGGGGATCCACAATGGGGCCGCACACTGAGGGGTGGAAGAGGAGAGAACAGGTAATGTGAGGTTGGCTTACATGTAGGCTAGGTGCTGAAATAGGACTTGGGAGTTCAGTTTGCTCTAGTAATTCTCTCTTGCCAGCGGCTTCTTTAACTGTTTTACTGAACTGAACTCATTTCATTTCACACAAGTTCTCACTTGAGTGAAAGTGAGCGAGAGGAAGGAAGGATGTGGTGGGATAGCTCCAAAAAATAGTTGAGAATGAAAGTGAGAATAAGAAAGAACCCTAGGACCAGTACGGGTTATCTATTGCCATACGCACGAGTACGTTCCTGTTCACCCAGTTCTGGGTTATAAAACACTGTGCAGCCACAGTCTTAAAGAGGTGATGGGGCAGGATATGGCAGGTCCTGCCGTCACACTCCACTAAACATGAGGCTTCTCAAACAAATCTTAGCCCATAGAGATCTTATTAAAATTACCAGAGGGACTATGTCATTAACCCTCAATGTTCCATAATGGTCAGAATGGGGTGAAAATGGCAGCCATATTGGTCAGAGAGAAATCCAACCCAGTCTAATTGGAATGAATGGCAGTAGAGACATAATCCTGATTTTACTTATGCAGGAAAATAAAAGCAAAGCAGCAAATGTAACGTTATCTGATGCAGAAACAGTCAGTCAGTCAGACCCCAGGTCATTCCCAACAGGCTAGTTTCCACTTGCAACGTTAGCACCTATATCAGTCAAAAAGTCATGCAAAGTAACTGAGTTTGATACTGACGTCAATGAAAATCAAAGGGAAGATCAATGGGAATTGAGAGCAATCATATGCAATACAATTATGCTGCAACTCTTAAACCTGTCTAGAAGCTGCTAGTGGTTTCTCTGCTGTCCCACTAAATGACAGGCACATATATATATATATATATATATGACAGGCAGGCAGTCTGTTGAACGGTGGCATCCCGGCTAAAACTGGCTAGTTAGATGGCTAACTACAACACTAGCAAATGACATGACACAAAGCTATTTCACATGATATCCCTCGATGAATTTACAATGTAACTGTCAATGTTTCCTCCGCGGATCTCTAGAAATCCATCCGTTGATTTGCCACTACTGTACGAAAAACGCACCCTTCCCCCACCACAATGACAGCTAGCTAACTAGTTAGCAGTGGGCTAGCAGTTTGCCAAGGAGCCACTGACCTGGCGAGTAAACAGGGCAGCAGGGTGTCGAGGCACTTCACAGCGCGTTGAATGACTGACTCGTTGGTAGGGTTGTAGCTGCAGTCTTACAGTTTACGGCGTAGAAATGGTGGGAAAGCACTAAGCGAACGTTAATACAGGCAGGATCCACAACACGTCGGGGACCACTCCAACGTCCCACCGGGGTACGTGCTATCCGGGATCCTTGGGACGTCCCTACCCCATGAAGTTCAAATGTAAAATGGGTGTCCGAAGGATTCCGGATAGCACTGGCCGTCCCACTGGATAGCTGATGCTAGTGATGGATCGTTCGCGAACGAACGGCTCTTTTTGAACGGATCTTTTGGTGAACGTTGGGAACCGAATCGCATCTGTGAAAGCCAGAAAGAGCCGTTCATTTGGCTCCCTGATTTACATACAGCTACTACTGCTTTTTGAGCTCAAAACAACGATTACCTGCAGATAAATTACAAAATAATTATCTAAAGAGGGTGAATCCTCACTGCAGAAACAATACATAGTTGTGAGAGTGCTTCATTCTGGTCTAAACTCATTTTTGCAGAGTTGTAAAAATAACGTTTTTTTTATTTTTATTTTATTTTTTACAGGTGATCTAATAATTTATCCAGGTAAAAATGTATTAGTACGCTCATCTCACAATTTGGAATAAATAGTAGCCTACTTTTTGTCTTTGCAATTTCTCCTTGGTTCAAGATCGACTTTTAAGCATTTTGAACGGAGAGCCATTTGGGAGCGAAAATTGTCATTTCAAATCTCAATTGAAAATGGGTTAGGTAAGGTTTAGGGTAGGGTCATCCCAATGATTCCTGATAGCACTAACCGGGACTGGCTAACTTATGCTAACATTAGCTGCTGTCAGAAAAATGCAATTTGGGATCCTTGGGATCCCCATTGAAGTTGACATTTAAAATGGGTTAAGGTTAGGGTTTAGGATTAGGGACGTTCCAAAGGATCCCAGATAGCACTAACCGTCAGTAAAACACTGGTCACTTCCGTTGCAGTCGAGGACCCCAGCGCGAAGTGCGTTCAAGAGCATCAATTCAAACCTGCATTTTTTTAGCTTGTGTGAAAAAGACAGCATTTACAAATAATTTCAAAACTTGGATGGAATAGGGGCGTGCCTCAGATATCTCCTGAGATATCTGCTTGATTTAACAGTTAGCTACTAACCTGAGTCCAAACAAAATTGTCTTTCAAGGTTGCTTAGTGCAGACGTATAGGACATCGTTGCCACCTAGTGTCCATCTACGTTAAAGTAACTATCCAGTGTTTCCAGATTTCTACGAAATATGACCTATTATTCATTACAATATGAGATAAATAGTTTTCCTTCCAATTTTTTAAATTAAGTATGTTAAAAAGCAGCTTTTCTTTCTGTGTTGTAATGGGGTGGGTGTACGCCAACAACAGAATGGTGTGGGTGTATTGTGTTGTTGTTGTTGTTGTTGTTTTATTAGGATCCCCATTAGCCGACGCCAATGGCAACAGCTAGTCTTACTGCTGTCCGACACATAATGAAAAAGACATTACAGACAAAATACTTAACAATTGACATACATTTAAAAACATTAACATGTAGTGTGTGTGCATCTATCAGTTACACATACATGTCAGTACATACACACAACAAGTAGGTCACATGGGGGAGACCGTGAGGTGTTGTTTTATTCGTTTTTTTAAACCAGGTTTGCTGTTCACTTGCACTATATAAGATGGAAGGGAGTTCCATGCACTCATGGCTCTGTATAATACTGTACGTTACCTTGAATTTGTTCTGGACCTGGGGACTGTGAAAAGACCCCTGGTGGCATGTCTGGTGGGGTAAGTGTGTGTGTCAGTGCTGTGTGTAAATTGACTATGCAAACAATTTGGAATTTCCAACAAATTCATGTTTCTTTTAAAAACCAGAAGAAACGCAGTCAGTCTTTCCTCAACTCTTAGCCAAGAGAGACTGGCATGCATTGTATTAATATTAGCCCTCTGATTACAATGAAGAGTAAGACATGCGGCTCTGTTCTGGGCCAGCTGCAGTTTAACTAGGTATTTTTTTGCAGCATTTGACCATATGACTGAACAATAATCAAGATAAGATACAACTAGAGCCTGCAGGACTTGCTTTGTGGGGTGTGGTGTCAAAAAAGCAGAGCATCTCTTTGTTACGGACAGATCTCTCCCCATCTTTACAACCATTGAATCAATATGCTTTGACAGTTTACAATCTACGGTAACACCAAGTAATTTAGTGTCATTTTGACATTTAGCAGACGCTCTTATCCAGAGTGATTTACAGTAGTGAGTGCATACATTTTCATACAATTTTTTCTTTTATACTGGTCCCCAGTGGGAATTGAACTCACAACCCTGGCGTTGCAAGTGCCATGCTCTACCAACTGAGCTACACAAGACTTGTCTCCTCAACTTGTTCAACAGCCACACCATTCATTACCAGATTCAGCTGAGGTCTGAAAATAATAGATCCTTAAAAATAATAATGTGAGTAGACGCTGATTGGCCAGCTCATCCGATGACATCATCCTCTATGAGGTAATAGATACAAGTTTGAGGTGGGGCTTTTGAAGTTTTTTTCCCCCCTCCAATTTATGCTTTGGCCACAAATATGAGTATAGAATGAGTCAACAACATTATTTGGGTATGAGTTAACATAATATTAACTTTTAAAAGTGAGATTTTCACTGGACATTTACTTTAATGCATGTATAAGTATGGATGGAACAGTGGCACACAGTTCACCTGTGACCTACACTCATAAAACATATTATCATATGTTGATAATAGATCTGTAGGTTAATGCCAAAGGATGACAAATAGGCCACTTTTGACAGCTATGATGAATATTAGGCTATATTTAGAGGGATCTTAGGGGTTACTTCACATAGTAGGGTATGAGGGGTGGAGGTGATAGTTGAAAGTGACCTAAATAATTCTGCCATGCCTCTTTGAATACTATTAAGGGTCAGGGCAGCCTATCATCAATCATTATTATTATAATCATCACTATCATCATGAACAACATAATCACCATCATCATCATTACCTCGATCTAGCCTGAAACTGATCCTAGCAGCCCACACGACCATGGCCCCGGTAATAGAGGCCCGGGGTAATTTGGAGCTCTGTGGGGAGGGGCACTTCACTTCCCGTAATTCGAATGGATACCGACCGTCAACATCATCAGACTCGAGCGAGGGGAGCGGATCCGACTTGAATTTAAACGATTGACGCCATAACAGAGGAGGTGAGACTGAGAGTAACATTTAATATGACAATGATCATGGAGACGTTGTAGATGTGGCATAACAACTGATCTCATGAACCTTCTAAAGGTAGTAGTTGCTTGGGAGTTGGGGTAAAAAGCGATCTCTCGCTTAGCAGATGTTTACGCTTTTCTGAACAAAGCAACCAGTAGAAACGAGCGTACTAGTGTATCGCTCAGCTACTTTATTTGAACAATATGTGATCGTAACCTTTTATTAAAGAGTTCAGATTTAGATAATAGCATTTGGTAGATATGGGGATTTACTTTAGGAAGTCCGCAAGGGTAAAACAAAGGCTCCTCTCTCCAGCCTTGGTGGCTATTTTGAGTAGCCTCGTCTACACAAAAAAGTCCTACCAACCATACCATTAATGCAGAACGGTCAAACATTTCGCATACCTGTGTGTGTTCCGTTTTATTGTAGGACTATCTGTAAGCTATTAAAAGTGTAACACCCGCATTTGACTACTGTAGCTAGGTAGTTTAGTTTTTTCTTTAAAGGTCAATTGAAGCCTACAATTACCTCTAATTGTATCTAGATGCCAACACCTTATTCTCATTTCATCGGCTTTAGACTATTTCCTGGCCTTTATATACTTTTATTTCCCCTTAAGTCTTTTCCTCCAATTGAGTTTATTTGTCCACCCTTTCTCAAGGAAAATATGGCAATTCTTTGGCCAAACTAAATGTAGTAAAAAAAAAAAAAAAATCTGAAAAATTACCATTTCATACTGTATATTCTAATTCTATGAGTCTGAAGCTGACCTAGGCTAGTCTTCAGTCACACCTGAAGACAATTTGCGGTTTAGTTCACAATGGGTTAATAGTATACGCAGTGCAGACGGTCTAGTGAAAGAGTACACACAGTTAATTAAACAACTGTTTCTTTTTATACTTTTTTCCTTTACCGCTGTTGGAGGCTGGGAGGTGTGAATGGCCTCTGTCTGTGCCGCTGCCTCCTTTCTCATTTCACGGAATTCGGTCTGCTCCACAACCGAGGGAAAAATATGTTTCTATTGGATATTCGGTGCATATTCGGTTTTCTATTTTTTATTTATTTTTATGGTTTTCTCTCGCCAATAGCTATTGAACTAAGCATGCCATCTCGCCAATAGCTATTGAACTAAGCATGCCATGACTATATTCTGAATCAGGAGTGGTGGAGAACAATCCAAACCTTTTTTTGTGTGTATAAAATACAAACAACTTTTTTCGGATTTCAATCTTCTATAGCCCTTAAACAAATAAACAAAGCCCGCCATGACTATGAAAAGGATATATTCTGAATCAGGGGAGGATGGAGAAAAATCAAAGTAAAAAAATAAGTAACATATTTAGTTATATTTATTGTTTTTCCGGATTTCAATATTCAATGGCTCTTAAACAAAGTGTGCCATGACTATGAAAATGAAGATTGAAATACTAAACCTTATTTTGTAAAAAAAAAAAAATACAATAATACTCATGGCATGCTTGGTTCCATAGTTATTGATGAGAGAAAACCGAATATCCACCGAATATCAAAAATAAAACAAATGTTCACCTTGGTTGCTCCACATTCTCTGGGATACTGTTCTTCTGCTTTGTCTAAACAGGGATAATTTAATGTCCTCAGCCTAGCATTACAGACCACAAATCATGAGTTTAGTTTTCAGGAGAAATGCTATTGCAAGAGGAGTCTGTTTCATATAGTCTCTTTCTCTTGCTCTCTCTCTCTCTCTCACCTCGCACAACTCAAGCTTTCACATCTTTTTTGAGTGTCCGCTGATGGAGAGTATAAATCCCTAGTAGAGACTGTCTCATTGTCTCTGTCTTGGCTGTCCAGAGCTTGTGGTGTTTACTTGAGGGGCTGTGTGTGGACTCGTGGCAGACAGACACCAGAGTGGAGAGGGCATGTGTGACTCATGCCGATTCAAAGCTGTGTTTGAAGTGAGAGGCTATGGCTATCTTTACAACCAGTCATCTCTCGTAATGTGTCTGTTCTGATGCATTGTGTGTCCACACACACACACACACTTACACAAACATGCAGCTCACCCAGCCTGACAATTAATTGTCTTCAACAGAGCCCATAGAATAGAGGACATCCGTAGATAGTAGGACATAGGATACTTTACACTAATGTGTGCTCCAATTTTTGCGTGTGTGTCGGGGGGGGTAGGTAGGTAACCCATGGCGATGAGGGGTCATTCCTCTTGCTCCTCGATGAGTAACCACACCAAGGAGAGAGTGACCATGGCTAAGGTGACCCTGGAGAACTTCTACAGTAACCTGATATCCCAGCATGAGGAGAGAGAGATGAGGTAGGTGTTATGGCATTAACACACACACACACTCTCACATACTGGAACTAGGAAGATCATTCATATTGAAAGGTTTCTGAAAAGCAAAGATAATTCCTTAAAACATGTCAGAAGCTGAGAAGGCAGCACAGTGGCTTGTCACAAACAAGAGGAAGAGAGAATAGAAGTGTTACACGTCACTGACCTCAACTTGACCTCTCTCTCTGCTTAGAGCCTCACCCTGCCTGGGGGAGAAATGGGTGTAACCGCACCCTGCCAATGCATTTAGGCAATACAATACAATAAATGCAGAAGTAAAATAAGTCTGAACAATGTTTCAGTGTGTCTGTGAAATGTGCTTTTCCCATGACTAATGCTTTTCACAATGCATCTGGAAGTACTTTTAGTTTGATAAGATGTTGATTTACCCACTGTTGAGCTTCAGCAGTCCTACCAGGGTCCTGGGATATTCATATTCAGTTGTTGAATTAAAAATGCACTCCCATTCAATAAAACCTGAATCCAGAAATGCCAGGGATAAGGTCAAATTAAATCATTTTATACCTTTACCCAGGAACTCTGCTCTGCTAAAGTGCCAGTAATCCGTCAGTTTTAACAGTTTTGAACACCCACTGTTTAGCTTTGTATATGTGGCCAGATAGTGTCTTGTCAGTGCTGTGTGTTCTGTTGAGCTCTGTTTAGTCGAGAGAGAGTGTGTTTGAAAAGTTATACGGTTTATACAGTTAATACAGTTTGTCGAGGGGCTGCAGTTGTATGTCATATTTATGACTTCAGAAGACGTTAGAGGCATATGAAAAAGAAAGTTATGCACAAAGTAAACACCCAGTCACAGCTCAACCTACCCACCAACGGGCTGTGCCAAAAGAGTCCACACAAAGAATATTGTTCATGCTGTCACAGACCTGCTTAGAAAGGAGAATATACTAGAGTTATGGGAGCTGGTTTGGCTAAGCTCCCTCAAATTTTTTCAAGGAAAGTATTTATGGTTTGTTTCTCTTTGAGAACATATGAATGAGTCATTCCTGTTCTGTTACCATTCCTCTATAACTGCCCCATAGAAATTATAGAACAGGTAGTGTAGTGATCAGTATGGAGCTGCAGGCCGGGAGGTGACTTCCTGAATCAACATATTTGACCCTAACCTTTGACTCTTGACCCCTGGCCCCTATCTTATTGCCAGGCAACAGAAGCTGGAGAGGGTGATGGATGAGGAGGGACTGCCTGATGAGGAGGTGAGTGTAGTAGCACACACACACACACACACACTTACACACACACACACACACACACACACTTACACACACCCTGTGTTGCAGAAGTGTATGCGGCGCTCCCAGCACGCGCGTAAGGAGACAGAGTTCCTGAGGCTGAAAAGAACCAGGCTGGGATTGGAAGATTTTGAGTCCCTCAAGGTGATTGGTCGAGGAGCCTTTGGAGAGGTAAGCATACATAGAACTATTGAAATCCTAATTAGGTTATTACTATGTAATTAGTTATCATTTCACAATATAATAGCTTTGCGAGGTAAAAAGTGGGTCCGTCAATAAAGCGTAGCTGAGTTATGTTTGTTATCATGCTCTGGAGTGGATCTTTCCATTTTCTCTACTGCCTGCTGTAAGTTCTCTATCACTCAGCAGCAATAGAGGAGAGTGGGGTAAGTTGAGATTTTTTTTACATTCAGCATCACTGATATCTGCATATATTTCAAATTGTTGTGTATCCCTGGAAATAATCAGAATTCATATAAACGTTACAGTTTTGAAAACATAGCTTGTCCAAAAAAAGTGGTCTATTGGTACAATTTGACCCGGGTATGGGGTAAGTTAAGCCTCCTGTACTGATTGAAATATTATCACTACCTTTTTAAAACCATGTCTATCTTTATTTCCCAAATTCTACACAATCACAATTGCTTTTTGTCTTTTAATAATTGTAAGCATCTTTTAACACAGGCTTAACACCTAACAAACACTTTTAACATAGGCCAGACCCTGTTGTCACCTCATGCCAGCGATAATGCCTTGCATTACGCCTGGGAAGAAAACACTTCAATTTGCTCAACTTGACATTGGCTCAACGATTAGTTCAATTTACCCGATGGCCATTGGCTCAACTTAACATTTTGACTATATTAGCCCACAAAGCTACAAGGATGCACTTTCATGATAGGTTTAGGACCTCCTGTTGAAGCTTATAGAAGCCCCAACTGATGTATAGACCAATCCCCCCCAAAATTATGCTTTGGTTTAGGTACAAGCATCATGAAATATTTAACACAATCAATTAATTTGACTTGGTGAAAATATTTTTCCATGTGATTTCTTCCTTCACAGACTCCATAAAATGATGACCTCTTCCTAAATATTTGGTCAAACTATACATTGTGTGTATTGTTTCCGACAAACAAGGGTGGCTCAACTTACCCCACTCTCCCCTACAGTCCTGTGTTTTTCAGTCTCAACTGCCTAATCCACTGTTTCAGAAAATGATTTGATGATGACGATGATGTAAATCCCCTCCCATTGGCCATGACCTCATGAACTCATGTTGGCCATGTTGGCTCACCTTTGCCCTTTGACCCACAGGTGCGTCTGGTCCAGAAGAAGGACACAGGTCATGTCTATGCCATGAAGATCCTGCGCAAGGCTGACATGCTGGAGAAGGAACAGGTGTGTGTGTGTGTGTTTCTATTTCCTGTCTCTCTCTCTGTCTCTCTCAGTATCTGTCTCTGTGGGCTCTATTTTAACAAACCTAACACAATGGTAAATCATAGCGCTGGCGGTAGCACTATAGGTTAAGGGGCGTGTCAGAAATATTTGAGCTATTTGACAACCGGAATTATGGGTGCGGTAGCTGGAGGTGGCACGAAAAGGCTGGGTTTTGATGAATAAACAAGTTGTAGGTGTGTTGAGGCTTGACCCCTCTCTGGTCAATCAGAACATGCTCCATGGCTAAATATGTGGTTGGTTCAAGTTGTGTACGGTCTTTTATGTATTGCTTTTTCATCAACTGAGTCCATTATAGCTTAGTTTGTTAAATAGCCTACAGGAACAGCATAACAAAATGTATGTAGGCCTATCCTATCTTTGCTAAATATGTTGAACATGTTTGCAATCCACATTGTAAGAAGCCTTATTGCATGGCTTCAATATGGAAATACAGATATATTGTTGAACATAGCATTCACACTGATATAGGGGCTAGGCCTACTGTAAATTGCATTATGTCTGCCATGTCTGAGCCATGGACATGTCAGACGTTGTCAATAAGCAATATTATATTCTTAAAGAGAGTGAATAATTCGAATAAAATTCTAATCAAAACGAAACAACAACTTGTTTTAAATAGGCTATGTCTAAATACAGTTACAGGCACCAGAATTGCTCCCTGTGGGCATATACAGTACTTTTAACAAGGCACACCTGTTAATTGAAATGCATTCCAGGTGACTACCTCATGAAGCTGGTTGAGAGAATGCCAAGAGTGTGCAAAGCTGTCATAAAGGCAAAGGGTGGCTATTTGAAGAATTTCAAATATAAAAATATATTTGGATTTGTTTAACACTTTTTTGGTTACTACATGATTCCATATGTGTTATTTCATCGTTTTGATGTCTTCACAAAGACATGATCAGTCTATACTTTTAATGGTAGGTTTATTTGAACAGTGAGAGACAGAATAACAACAAAAAAATCCAGAAAAAAACGCATGTCAAAAATGTTATAAATTGATTTGCATTTTAATGAGGGAAATAAGTATTTGACCCCTCTGCAAAACATGACTTAGTACTTGGTGGCAAAACCCTTGTTGGCAATCACAGAGGTCAGACGTTTCTTGTAGTTGGCCACCAGGTTTGCACACATCTCAGGAGGGATTTTGTCCCACTCCTCTTTGCAGATCTTCTCCAAGTCATTAAGGTTTCGAGGCTGACGTTTGGCAACTCGATCCTTCAGCTCCCTCCACAGATTTTCTATGGGATTAAGGTCTGGAGACTGGCTAGGCCACTCCAGGACCTTAATGTGCCTCTTCTTGAGCCACTCCTTTGTTGCCTTGGCCGTGTGTTTTGGGTCATTGTCATGCTGGAATACCCATCCACGACCCATTTTCAATGCCC
Source organism: Coregonus lavaretus (assembly GCF_964263955.1). NCBI lineage: Eukaryota > Metazoa > Chordata > Actinopteri > Salmoniformes > Salmonidae > Coregonus > Coregonus lavaretus. The sequence goes on from NC_139999.1 coordinate 44,745,002, forward strand.
TGGCAGAGGGAAGGAGGTTCTCACCCAAGATTTGATGGTACATGGCCCCGTCCATTGTCCCTTTGGTGCAGTGAAGTTGTCCTGTCCCCTTAGCAGAAAAACACCCCCAAAGCATAATGTTTCCACCTCCATGTTTGACGGTGGGGATGGTGTTCTTGGGGTCATAGCCAGCATTCCTCCTCCTCCAAACACGGCGAGTTGAGTTGATGCCAAAGAGCTCGATTTTGGTCTCATCTGACCACAACACTTTCACCCAGTTCTCCTCTGAATCATTCAGATGTTCATTCAGACGGGCCTGTATATGTGCTTTCTTGAGCAGGGGGACCTTGCGGGCACTGCAGGATTTCAGTCCTTCACGGCGTAGTGTGTTACCAATTGTTTTCTTGATGACTATGGTCCCAGCTGCCTTGAGATCATTGACAAGATCCTCCCGTGTAGTTCTGGGCTGATTCCTCACCGTTCTCATGATCATTGCAAATCCACGAGGTGAGATCTTGCATGGAGCCCCAGGCCGAGGGAGATTGACAGTTCTTTTGTGTTTCTTCCATTTGCGAATAATCGCACCAACTGTTGTCACCTTCTCACCAAGCTGCTTGGCGATGGTCTTGTAGCCCATTCCAGCCAATCGTGTCCCTGACATCCTTGGAGAGCTCTTTGGTCTTGGCCATGGTGGAGAGTTTGCAATCTGATTGATTGAGTGCTTCTGTGGACAGGTGTCTTTTATACAGGTAACAAGCTGAGATTAGGAGCACTCCCTTTAAGAGTGTGCTCCTAATCTCAGCTCGTTACCTGTATAAAAGACACCTGGGAGCCAGAAATCTTTCTGATTGAGAGGGGGTCAAATACTTATTTCCCTCATTAAAATGCAAATCAATTTATAAAATTTTTGACATGCGTTTTTCTGGATTTTTTGTTTGTTATTCTGTCTCTCACTGTTCAAATAAACCTACCATTAAAATTATAGACTGATCATTTCTTTGTCAGTGGGCAAATGTACAAAATCAGCAGGGGATCAAATACTTTTTTCCCTCACTGTACCCACAGGGTGCAATTCTGGTGCCTGTAACTGTATTTAGGCATAGCCTATTTAAAAGGTGTTGCTTTTACGCACATCCAAAATAATAACGTGAGTAGGCAAAAATTATTATAAAAAGGGGATGTCCGCTCACTGTTTTGCTGCTCCCAAACTTGATCTTTTAATAAAGCTTTGGTGATTAATATTTATTTCAAAGCAGTCTCACGAGCCAAACCATTTATTGATAGGCTGCTATTTGGCCAATGCATTGGGCAGAACCCAAAAAACAGCCTTCATTGAGGGGAGGGGGGGCTAGGTTTAGTTTTTAATCAAATTAAATTAAAAACAAGCAATCTGGTTTTTTAAACAACAACAATATTTCTAAATAGGATGGGGTCAGAAGCGTGATATCATAAATCGCATCTCTCGTTTCGTTGCACCGTGTGCACACGTAGACGTCAATGTCTTTACATAACATTCGCACGTCTATTTAAATACTAGGCTCCTGTCAATTATTTCGTTGCCTATGTGCGAGGCACATCAACAAAATAATTGGCCATTAATATGACATTATAGGAGGACTGAATAGTTTGGAGGAGCGTGTATTTTGTAATCGGACGAGGTGCGCTCTTTGAAATGGGGATGGATAGCCTACTTGAACAAGCGAAATGAAGAGAAGTATACAGGTATGTGAATTGTGAATCATAAAAAAGCATGAGAGCAAAGACCTCCAAAATATTTGAAGGCACTCTCAGTAGACCATTTAAAACCTCTTCATTCATAGGCTATTTAGATCATGCATGGCCAGGATTAAAAGATGCACCTATGCGAAGCTGCTAAACCAGCCTTGATTAAGGGGAGGGTAGGCTATGTTTGGTTTTTAATCAAATTAAACGAAATGGGGGGGGGGACCAATAGTTTTTTATGTTTCTAAATACGAGATTCAGCGGCACAAAAGGCACATCTCTCGTTCCATGGGTACTGTGCGCCACGGCTGGATAGCCTGCACTTCCGCTCTCAAAATCCATGCCGTTACCAACTGTGTTACCGTTAAGTCCTGTTTTTGGTAGGTCTTAACTTCCCTTTAGCACTGCATGAAATTGTCACTATGCGCTTGTTTTTAAGGACATACCTCAAATATTGCCACTCCTCCCACCTCAGCGCAAGCGAGCTGATGTAAATTGCTGAACCTGGCGTAAGGGCTGGAAAATGTCAGTGCGCCAGTTTTTACTTGACGAAATTGCAAACTATTGTGTGTTTGACACTTGCGCCTCCTTAGCGCCTGCTGATAATAGAGCCCTGCTTCTCTTTTATTCGCTCAGCTCAGACATGAACAGTATCTAAGGACATATACTGTATCTAAGGACATATACTGTATCTAAGGACATGTACTGTATCTAAGGACATATACTGTATCTAAGGACATATACTGTATCTAAGGACATGTACTGTATCTAAGGACATGTACTGTATCTAAGGACATATACTGTATCTAAGGACATATACTGTATCTAAGGACATATACTGTATCTAAGGACATGTACTGTATCTAAGGACATGTACTGTATCTAAGGACATATACTGTATCTAAGGACATATACTGTATCTAAGGACATATACTGTATCTAAGGACATATACTGTATCTAAGGACATGTACTGTATCTAAGGACATATACTGTATCTAAGGACATATACTGTATCTAAGGACATGTACTGTATCTAAGGACATATACTGTATCTAAGGACATATACTGTATCTAAGGACATATACTGTATCTAAGGACATGTACTGTATCTAAGGACATATACTGTATCTAAGGACATGTACTGTATCTAAGGACATATACTGTATCTAAGGACATATACTGTATCTAAGGACATATACTGTATCTAAGGACATGTACTGTATCTAAGGACATATACTGTATCTAAGGACATGTACTGTATCTAAGGACATATACTGTATCTAAGGACATATACTGTATCTAAGGACATGTACTGTATCTAAGGACATATACTGTATCTAAGGACATATACTGTATCTAAGGACATGTACTGTATCTAAGGACATATACTGTATCTAAGGACATGTACTGTATCTAAGGACATATACTGTATCTAAGGACATGTACTGTATCTAAGGACATATACTGTATCTAAGGACATGTACTGTATCTAAGGACATATACTGTATCTAATGACATATACTGTATCTAAGGACATATACTGTATCTAAGGACATGTACTGTATCTAAGGACATATACTGTATCTAAGGACATGTACTGTATCTAAGGACATATACTGTATCTAATGACATATACTGTATCTAAGGACATATACTGTATCTAAGGACATGTACTGTATCTAAGGCCACAGGGTTACTCCACATTCCTCCTTTAGCCTTGTGTAGTGTGTGTGTGTGTGTGTTCATTTTATGTGATCTATGTCTTGTGTTTCTATGTTAGGTGGGCCATATCCGGGCTGAGAGGGACATCCTGGTGCAGGCAGACAGTCTGTGGGTGGTCAAGATGTTCTACAGCTTCCAGGACAAGATGAACCTCTACCTACTCATGGAGTTCCTACCTGGAGGTGTGTGTGTATGTGTGTGCACGTGTGCGCATGCATGTTTGCAATTGTGTGTATGTGTGTGATGCTGATGCTCTTTGTGGCACTCCCTGCAGGTGACATGATGACATTGCTGATGAAGAAGGATACTCTGTCAGAGGAAGAGACTCAGTTCTATGTGGCTGAGACGGTCCTGGCCGTAGACTCGATACACCAGATGGGCTTCATACATAGAGACATCAAACCTGACAATGTACTGCTGGACTCTAAGGTACATATACACAGAACATGCTATATAATACATACATGCAAGCAAACACACACACACACACACTCTGTAATGTATGCGCTTGGAGTCAGGAAGCAGGTGCAGAAGGTAAGTTTAATGATAAGAGAAGGCAGATAAACAAAACAGGAGAAGCGTACTGAACGAGAACAAAACCAATACTGCCTGATGACTGAGGCTACTGAGGGCTAAATAAAGGGAGAATAATCAAGGTGATGATGAGGTCCAGGTGTGCGTAGTGATGGGGAGCAGGTGTGCGCAATGATGGTGCCAGGACCGGTGGTTAGTAGACTGGCGACGTCAAGCGCTTGAGAGGGGCAGCGGGAGTAGGCGTGACAGTACCCCCCCCTGACGCGCGGCCCTAGCCGCAGGACGACGCCAGCCAGGAGTACGCCCCCGAGAGCGAGGAGCAGGCCGGTCCGGACGGCGGAGATCCCGGATGATATTGGGGTCCAGGATGTTGGCCACCGGGACCCAACAGCGCTCCTCTGGACCGTACCCCTCCCAGTCCACCAGGTACTGAAGCCGACCCCCACAACGTCAGGAGTCCAGTAGGGACCTGACGGCATAGGAGGGGTCCCATCGATGTCCAGGGGAGGCGGAGGGGTGTCGCGGGGAACGGCTCCAGCCAGGGGACCAAGAACCACCGGCCTGAGGAGGGAAACATGAAAAGAGGGTGAGATCCGGTAGTTGGTGGGAAGTTCTAAACGATAAGTTACCTCATTGACTCTCCGGAGGACCTTGAAGGGCCCCACAAACCGGGGACTCAGCTTCCGGCAGGGCAGGTGGAGCGGCAGGTTCCTGGTGGAGAGCCAGATGTGATCACCAGGATGGAACACGGGAGCTTCACTGCGGTGGCGGTCAGCAAGCTACTTCTGGCGACGGACGGCACGCTGGAGCCTCATGTGGGCAGCGTTCTAAACTTCCTCTGCGCGCCCGAATCACTCGGTCCGGCTCAGGGTCCACTGGGCCAAGGCTGGCTGATATCCCAAGATGCACTGGAAGGGAGTCAGCCCAGTGGAGGAGTGACAAAGTGAGTTCTGGGCGTACTCCGCCCAGGGAAGGAACCGGGCCCACTCCCCCTGCCGGTCCAAAGGAACCTCCCCAGCTCCTGGTTAGTCCTCTCCACCTGCCCGTTGGACTGAGGCCGGTACCCGGATGTGAGGCTGGCCGTGGCCCCCAGCTTCTCCATGAAGGCTCTCCATACCCGCAACGTGAATTGGGGGCCACGGTCGGAGACAATGTCCTCCGGAAGGCCATAGTGCCGGAAGACCTGCTGGAACAGTGCCTCAGCAACCTGAAGAGCAGTAGGGAGACCAAAGAGAGGGATAAAACGGCAGGATTTATAGAATCTGTCCACAACAACCATAATAGTGGTGAAACCATCAGATGGAGGGAGATCAGTGTCTATGGACAGATGGGACCAAGGCCGCTGAGGCACGGGAAGGGGAAGGAGTTTCCCTGCTGGAGCGTGCCAGGGAGATTTAGTTTGGGCACATATGGAGCAGGAGTTGACATAGCAGGCGACGTCCTGCGCCAAGGTGGACCACCAGTACTTAGCGGAGATGGATTGAATGGTGCAGGTGATACCTGGGTGTCCAGCGGCAAGGGATGTGTGCGCCCAGGTCAACAGCCGATCCCTCACCCCCATGGGAACGTAGATGCGCTCAGGAGGGCAGGTAGCAGGCACGGGTTCCCTCTCCAGAGCCTGGCGGATGTCCACATCTACGTCCCAAAACACGGGGCCAACGATACGGGAGGGCGGAATGATTCTAATCTTAACTCTAAACCCCCTAGAAATAGCATTTTACCTTGTGGGGGCTAACAAAATTGTTTGTTTACTATTCCAAGAATAGCGAACATCTTGACTACCCACAGATTGTCTGCCTGCACACACTCTCACACACACACACGTAAAACATCTGGTTGGAATAACATGAATACAAACAGGTTAAAATCTGGTTGAAATTACGTCATTACACACAGGTTGGAGTCTGGTTGAAATTATGTCATTACAAACAGGTTAAAATCTAGTAAATAAAAAACACAAGTACAAACAGGTTGAAATCTGGTTTAAATATTGTCATTAAAACAGGTTGAAATCTGGTTGAAATTATGTCATTACAAACAGATTGAAATCTGGTTGAAATAACGTCATTACTTTTTTTGCTTTTTTACAACAAAATCTATATATTTTAATGTAAATGTCATGTTATAGTATGGTCCAGACACTTTTTTGTGATTTCACTTGTTTTTGGGAAACTTAACGCAACCAGCGATTCACTTCCTCATCCAAAAACACCCAAATATGTCCTTTTAGAAACTGAAAAGCTCTCAGTATAGTGATGCAGGTCTTTAGATGTTGTACACAAAAGTATTTCATTTGGAACTTTATCTGGAACGTTATATTTAATTTAGTTGCTACTCGAGCGATACTGCTCCGTCTAGCTACACGGAGAATGGAACAGCTGGATAAGGGAAACAGCTTGAGTCGCGCAAAATGCAATATAACGTTGCAGATAAAGTTCAGAATGACAATTTTATGTGTACAACATCTAAAGAACTGCATCACTATACTCAGAGCGTTTCCGTTTCTAAAAGGACGTATTTGGTTGTTTTTGGAGCACTTGTTCGTGTGTTTTCAGAGCCCCCCGTACTGCACAACGAGGATGAGGAAGTGAATCGCTGGTTGGGATAAGTTTCTCAAAAACAAGTGAAATCGCAAAAAAGCGCTCTGGACCCTTCTATAACATGCCATTTACATATTTATTTATTTATTTGGTTATAAAAAAGGAATCATACAGATTTCAAACAGGTTGAAATCTAGTTGAAATTACATCAACACACACACAGGAGGATGACATCAGCATTAGAATGCGGTGATCTTCCTGAGTGTCAAGTCTGTCTGAAATGATAAATCCACAAACACAGTTCCACAGAAAGTGTGATTTCAGAAACACTCTGGTGTTGTCATGCAGTATTACTGAAACATCCCCAGGAAGTGGTATAACACAAATAACCGTGTGTGTGTGTGTGTTCAGGGCCATGTGAAGCTATCAGACTTCGGCCTGTGTACAGGGTTGAAGAAGGCCCATCGGACAGAGTTCTACAGGAACCTCAACCACAGCGTTTCCAACGACTTCAGTGAGTACAACAATAAAGGCATACTCAATTAATTTAAGTAGATCAAATTATGAAGCTAATACAACTATATATCTGTCATGATTTGTCATGAATCTTCCACCTGGGTGCGTAGCTGTAACTGAGTTGTGCCTAAGACAAATGATTTATTCTCCACAGCGTCTCAGTACATGAACTCCAAGAGGAAAGCAGAGACCTGGAAGAGGAACAGACGACAGCTGGTGAGTGTCATGGAGCTCTGGCTACCTTCAGTCACTACTCCACTGGAGGATCGTCTTAACCCCAAACTTCCTCATAAACACAGCAAAGATGACTGTAGTTGTTAATAATGGTATAAGACGGTTTACCAATGGCCTCTGTTTTTGAAATGTGTTGGTTATCTATGTGTTCATTCACTCATAGGAAAAAAGTGTTCTCAGGTAAAGAGTAGAGCATCTCCAAAAACGCATTTTGTCATGCTAGAGAGCCTGTCGTTCTTTATAGACCTGATTTTCTAGATGAAGTGAAGAAGGCCAGCGTAGTAGCCGAGATACAGTACACATCTGGTGTGCAGATGGTTGGATTTCTGTCCCTTTTATGGGCTGACATTTACAGCACAGTTACAGTTACGTCAGCTTGGTTTCCACAGCAAATGTACTGTATGGCATGGTAAGAGAAAAGGCTAAGGTCAATTCAGAACATTAGGGGGCTATAGGTTGTTTTACTGACTGGGCTGTGTCTAAAGCAGGGCGTTCCTCTTACCCTCTCTCCTCTCCTGTCCTCTCCTCTCTCCTTTCCTCTCTCATCTCCCTCTCTCAGGCTTTCTCCACTGTGGGAACTCCAGACTACATCGCCCCGGAAGTGTTCATGCAGACCGGATACAACAAGCTCTGTGATTGGTGGAGCCTGGGGGTCATCATGTACGAGATGCTGATTGGTAGGAGTGATTTGTTGATTGGAAACACAGGCACTAACGAAAGAAGCAAGAAGTAAGTTAGGATTGAATTAGGATTGCTGTCTAAGTTTCCCTGTCTCTCTCCAGGCTACCCCCCATTCTGTTCGGAGACGCCCCAGGAGACGTATAAGAAGGTGATGAACTGGAAGGAGACTCTGGTGTTCCCTCCGGAAGTCCCTATCTCAGAGAGGGCCAAGGACCTCATCCTCAGGTGAGCACCAGTACACTCTTAGAAAAAAGGGTTCCAAAATGGTTCTTTGCAGAGGGATAGGGTTCTACCAATAACCATTTTCATTTGAAGAACCCTTTTTGGAAAATGAGGATTCTTTGTAAGGCAAAGGGTCCAACCTAGAATCTTTCTCATCCTAAGAACTGATTATTTGGATGACAATAAGGATTCTTTGAAAGGCAAGAAGGGTTCTACATAGAACCCTTCTGAATCTGAATAAGCTTTTTTATTGTATTTTATTTTATTTTAAATAGTGCCTGAGCATTCGTGTTTATCTCAGTGTTTAAAGTTGAACCCTCTTGAGCTTAAAAGGAAAGGTGTAAGATTTTTTAAAACTGTACCTATATGGGAATATTTGTACACAGCAAATTGGCCAGTTTTACCTAGTGTTGATTTTTCAGTGTAACATTTCTAAAGTTGATTCAGGAGTTAAGTTAACACTATAAAAAGGCAAATTAACACTCAGTGGTGTAAAATAACCCCAGTGTTGGTGTTAATAACCAGAGGTGAGTGTGATTGTGTCATTTGTACTCTGTGTAAAGTAAAACACTCAAAACCACACCCATCATTATCATATTACCTAGCGTGCTCTATAGCAGGTTGATTTTTTATATTTTTTTGTTTCAGTATCTGTGTTTTTGCATGTACATTGATTGATTGATCTTATGCTACACAAAAATAAATAACATACATTTTTCTAAATTAATCGAATCTGTTAGTAGTTGGACTTTTTCCACCCGTTACTGAGATGGTTGTTCCAGTTTAGATGGTTTAGGTAGTCTCAGTTATCAATCTTCCCTACCTTGGGAGTTATTCTGAATGCAGGTTGCAGGTGATTAAAAGTACCTATTGTTGGATACCCTCACTCTGGCTGGATTCCAATAGGAATTACTATCATCACTTTCCAAGCCAGCATAATGTGACTTGCAGGCCTGAACACACACCACTGTGTTAGGGTTAAAACTATGCCCTCAAAGAAAGGCTATATGATATATGTAATGTATTGTCATAAAGAGTTTAATTTTAAAGGCTAATAAGGCTGGTGGAACTGTTCATAGAGGGTTCTAGGAAGAACCTTTTGTCAAGTTGTCAGTGTAATGCAGTAGGACGAAGTCAGGCGCAGGACACAGAGCTAATCGAAAAAACGTGCTTTACTCGTAGGTAATAGAAAGAACAAACCTCCACGCAGGGAGGAACAAACCCACACACTAACGACAACCAAAACATGAACAAACACGCACAACACACAGTGTGAGACAGGGGGTTAAATAGGGAAGACATAACTACATGATGGGAAACAGGTGTGACCACTAAAGACAAAACAAGTCGAACATAGACACATGGATAGGTAGTAGCTAGTACTCCGGTGACGACGAACACCGAAGCCTGCCCGCGTCAACCTCCCACACCACCGGTGCCACCAGACACGACGCCGGAAGTATGGGAGTGGGCTCAATGGACCTCTCCTCTGTGTCATACAGTCGGGACAGAGCGTCTGCCTTAGCGTTCTGTGAACCTGATCTGTAAGTAAGAGTAAACACAAAACGAGTGAAGAACATGGCCCACCTTGCCTGGCGAGGGTTCAACCTCCTCGCCGCCCGGATGTACTCCAGATTGCGATGGTCAGTCAAAATGAGAAAAGGGTTTTTAGCCCCCTCAAGCCAATGCCTCCACACTTTCAGAGCTTTAACCACAGCTAACAGCTCCCGGTCCCCCACATCATAGTTGCGCTCCGCCGGACTGAGCTTCTTAGAAAAGAAAGCACAGGGGTGGAATTTTGGTGGCGTACCCGAGCGCTGAGACAGTACAGCTCCTATCCCAGCCTCGGATGCGTCCACCTCAACCTGGAATGCCAAGGAGGGATCCGGATGAGCCAGCACTGGAGCCGAAGTAAACAGGTCCTTCAGATGACCAAAAGCCCTGTCCGCCTCAGCTGACCACTGTAGACCGGTCCTCCCTTCATCAAGGAGGTAATGAGAGCCGCTACCTGACCAAAGCCCCGGATAAACCTCCGGTAGTAGTTGGCAAAACCCAAGAATCGCTGCACCTCCTTCACCGTGGTTGGAGTCGGCCAATTACACACGGCCAAAATGCGGTCAATCTCCATCTCCACACCTGACGCGGACAGGTGGTGTCCTAGGAAGGAGATGGACTCTTGGAACAACAGACAATTCTTCGCCTTCACATACAGGTCATGCTCCAACAGTCGACCAAGCACCTGACGCACCAGGGACACATGCTCGGCCCGTGTAGCGGAGTATATGAGAATGTCATCAATATACACCACTACACCCTGTCTGTGCAGGTTCCTGAAAATCTCATCAACAAAGGATTGGAAAACTGATGGAGCATTCATCAAACCGTATGGCATGACGAGGTACTCATACTGCCCAGAGGTGGTACTGAATGCTGTCTTCCACTCATCTCCCTCCCGGATACGCACCAGGTGGTACGTGCTCCTGAGATCCAATTTCGTGAAGAAGCGCGCCCCGTGCAATGACTCCGTCATACTAGCAATCAGAGGTAGTGGATAGCTGTATTTTACAGTGATCTGATTAAGACCACGGTAGTCAATGCACGGGCGTAAGCCACCATCCTCCTTCTTCACAAAAAAGAAACTTGATGACACAGGGGAAGTGGAAGGCCGAATGTATCCTTGCCTCAGAGATTCGGTGACATATGTTTCCATAGCCGCCGTCTCTTCCTGTGACAGAGGATACACGTGACTCCGGGGAAGCGCAGCGCCTACCTGGAGGTTTATCGCACAATCCCCCTGTCGATGGGGTGGTAATTGAGTTGCCTTCTTTTTACAGAAGGCGAGAGCCAAATCGGCATATTCAGGCGGAATGTGCATGGTGGAAACCTGGTTTGGACTTTCCACCGTAGTTGCCCCTACGGAAACACCTACACACCTCCCTGAGCACTGACTTGACCATCCCTTGAGAGCCCTCTGTTGCCATGAAATAGTGGGGTCATGAGAGGTTAACCAGGGAAGCCCCAACACCACTGGAAACGCAGGAGAATCAATCAGATAGAGACTAATTGTTTCCTCATTCCCCTCCTGCGTCTTCATCCAGAGTGGAGCTGTGACCTCCCTAATCAGACCTGACCCTAAAGGGCAACTATCTAGGGCATGTATAGGGAAGGGCACATAAACTGGCACAATAGGAATCCCTAACCTACGGGTAAACTGACTATCAATAAAGTTCCCAGCTGCGCCTGAATCTACTAGCACCTTATGCTGGGAATGAGAAGAAAACTCTGGAAATACAACATCTATACACATATGCGCAACAGGGAGCTCTGTGTGAGTTGGGTGCCTACTCATCTGAAACGGTCCACCAGTGCTCTGCCTACTGCCTCGACTCCTTAAAGACCCTCCCCAGCACCGACCAGCAGTGTGTCCTCTGCGGCCACAGTTGGTGCAGGGGACGGCCCCTCTACCGGTCTCCCTAAGAGCAGCACCTCCGAGCTCCATAGGGGTAGGGTCGGAGGTGCTGGGGGATGGAATGGACGGCCCCTGATCCGGACGTCCGCGGGTGGCCAACAGGTTATCCAGTCGGATTGACATATCCACCAGTTGGTACAGGTTAAAGTTGGTGTCCCTGCAGGCCAGTTCCCGATGAACGTCCTCCCTTAAGCTGCAACGGTAGTGGTCGATAAGGGCCCTCTCATTCCATCCTGCGCTGGCAGCCAGAGTCCTAAAGTCCAGTGCAAACTCCTGTGCGCTCCTCTTCCCCTGTCTGAGGTGGAATAGACGCTCACCCGCCGCTCTCCCCTCTGGTGGATGATCGAATACCGCCCTAAAGCGGCGGGTAAACTCCTCATAACTTACAGTTGCAGCGTCTATTCCCCCCCACTCGGCGTTGGCCCACTCAAGCGTTTACCGGACAGACAGCAGATTAGGGCGGACACGCTCTCGTATCCCGAGGGAACCGGGTGGATGGTTGCCAGGTAGAGCTCTACCTGGAACAGAAAACCCTGACACCCGGCAGCTGTACTGTCATATGCCCTCGGGAGCGAGAGCCGAATCCCACTGGACCCAGATGGTGAAGAGGTGGACAGCGGTGTAGGTGGTGGTGTAATTGGAAGAGGTATAGGGAAACCTCCTCTCTCCCATCGCTCCATAGTATTCACCACTCGTTCCATAGCGGTGCCGAGAGCCTGGATCATGGTCGCTTGTTGTTGGACGCGTTCCTCCATCGATCCGGCTGGCATTGCTGTACCTGCTGACTCCATATTTTGATGCGTGTTTCTGTCAAGTTGTCAGTGTAATGCAGTAGGACGAAGTCAGGCGCAGGACACAGAGCTAATCGAAAAAACGTACTTTACTCGTAGGTAATAGAAAGAACAAACCTCCACGCAGGGAGGAACAAACCCACACACTAACGACAACCAAAACATGAACAAACACGCACAACACACAGTGTGAGACAGAGGGTTAAATAGGGAAGACATAACTACATGATGGGAAACAGGTGTGACCAATAAAGACAAAACAAGTCAAACATAGACACATGGATCGGTAGTAGCTAGTACTCCGGTGACGACGAACGCCGAAGCCTGCCCAAGCAAGGAGGAGGGACAGCCTCGGCTGAATTCGTGACACCTTTAGATGTTGAAAGGGTTCTTGGTAGAACCATTTATAGAGGGTTCTAGGAAGAACACTTCATAGAGGGTTCTAGGTTGAACATCTCACAGGGGCTTCTATGAAGGGTCCTACATAGAGGGCTAGCACCAAAAAGGGTTCTCCTATGGGGACAAACCGAAGAACCCTATATGGTTCTACTTAGCACCTTTTTTTCTAAGAGTGCACTAAATATAAGATGGTTAAAAAGAGAGAGAGATGAATAAACGGTCTATAGAGCCCATTGTACAGTATGTTCTTCTTGATAAGAATGAACATCAACTAAATGGTTCAAATGTAAAACATGAATGTCATCTCAAACTAATACTGTATCTATGGCAGACACACTTCTATATTCCTTTATGTGGTTGTTCTCAGGATCTAAATGTAGGTATATTACTGCTTAGGTTCTGCTGTGAGGGAGATCATCGGATCGGGGCGACAGGGGTGGAGGAGATCAAGAGAAATCCGTTCTTTGAGGGAGTCGATTACGACCACATCAGGTACACAGGGACTTCTTACAAGGAACAGTTTATATGCAAAACAATTAGGTTTTTATACTTCAGTGGTCCAAAAGTCCAGGTCTTACTACAGTTTTGCATTTGTCACCCAACCCAGGGAGAGACCTGCAGCGATCCCCATTGAGATCAAAAGCATCGACGACACGTCAAACTTCGACGAGTTCCCTGAGTCGGACATCCTCTCCCCCACAGGTAAGAGAAAGACAGAGTTTCAGCAGAAACTATTTTCCTGTGTCTCTCAAAGGTTGTGTATTTTTCTTGACTCTCTGTGTGTGTGGTTGTACAGTATACCCTATCAACTCTAAATCTCTCTCCCTTTCTCCTTTTTTTATTTCCGCTCCCTCTTTCCTCTCCCGCCTTCGTCACTCTCCTTTCTCTCCTTCCCCTCTCCGTCTTTCTCTCTCCCCAGCTGCAGCAGCACCCACGAAGTCTCCAGCAGCAGCAGCTGCAGCGGAGGCTGACTATAAGAATAAGGACTGGGTCTTCATCAACTACACCTACAAGCGCTTCGAGGGCCTGACAGCCAGGGGAGCCATCCCTTCCTACATGAAGGGAAGCAAGAGATGAACTCTGACCCTATAACCTGCGCTACAATGACCCACTGATCCCCTCACCCCACGCAGCACCCAGATACCTTCACGCAACGGTTCAGTTTCATAGTACAAATATGAAATAATTTTTTACTAAATTGACAGTTCAGTTAAGCTGTTCTATTTCCTGCAGGCCTTCTGAACCAGTATTCAGAGAAATCTGGTTGAACCAATACTAACCAGTTCATTATACCCTGTGGATACATGGTTGTAACCACTGTTTGGCCTTCTGTGATTTGGGGCCCAGTAACCGAGTTTCCAGGATATGAAAACCACCATTCTTCTTTCACTGTCAGTGCATGTTTGGATGAATTCTTTCAGTAAAATGTTTACAGTGTGTAACAATAACTAATCTCAAATATGCTTTCTCGCTGTGTAGGAAGAATGTCAACTTTATCTTAGAAACCGGGATATCAGTTTTAATTGAATAGGGCCCAGCGTTTCAGAGCTGAAGCCTGGCTCTAACTTTTCCACCAGCACTGAACTCTATGCTGTACAGCCTTATAGCTGTCCCCTTGTGTCCCTCCAGAACCTTCTCCCCACTCCTCTCCTCAACCTGTCATACTGTTCATAGGGAAGTTTCTCTGCTGTTCTCTGGAAGCTGGCAGGTTCCCAGCAGTCTGTCTCACTACCCCTGTGACGCCATTAGATCTCTGCTTGCCTTGGAGAGACTAACAATGCTATTTTTAGCATTGTATTTCTGGCGGTTTTGTGATGTCATCAGTTAGAGTGAGTGAGAATGTTCAACAAAGGACGACAGAAAATTCCATCGTAGTCTAGCTACTCCTCAATAAGGGGTTAATGAGCAAGCACCACTCCTTCACTGCCTTTGTTGGTTTTCTCAACTTTTAATGTGCCCAGTTATTTCTTTTATAATTTTGTAATGTATCATGTTTTGAATTCAGAAAGGTTCATTCAAATGCTGTGTTGGATTGAAATAGTACTAGTCTTCAGGGATGTAACAAATGCTGGTTGTGTGTGTATGTTGAGCTGTCTGAATGGCACTACCTTGAGACGTCATGTCCATTTATGTACCTTACCCAAAGAACTCCAAGAGCTGTACATTAGTTTGTACATTAGTTTGAAATTGGAATCCCCCCTTTTTTAGTTTCATGTTAAGTTGTTTGTATGCAGGATGGAAAGCTCTTGACTTTTGCTCTCCCGAGTTAGTGCTGGATTTTTTTTACAACTGCTCTTTCGAAAGCTGGTATTTAATTAAAGGCTTCTCATGTTACAGTTTTTTCCATATAGTATTTTTAACTCACAAAGGAACCACTGTTTTATGCATAATGCTGGGGATTCATGAATTTCACGTACATTTAAAATGTCACCAAATATTAAATATAGAGCTTGAACTTTCACATATATCTGTGTTACAGCACTTTCAGCACTGTTAGTGTGTGTATGTACGTATTATGTAAAAAAGGAAAACAAACTTGGCCTCACTTTACAACTTACATGAGTAACTACAGGATACCTTTTACTAGGTGAACTACTAAATCGAATTACTCTGCAGTCAGGTAGTAGTAGGCCTAACACTAACCATTTGTTCTCACTCTTTCATTTTTCAAGAGAATAACATGGTATGTGCTATGTAACTACTTGTACTTAAATGTAATTACATAGATTATTCCCACGTAGTTACCCAGTAATAATACCCGTGTAAAGTGTTGCTAAAAATATATACATTTCCAGATGGACGACTGAATGACGTTGACGGTTAGTTCTCCTCTCATTCTGATTTTCACTCGAGTGCTTTAAGGTCTTTGTACCCGCTGGAGAAGTAAACCCTGAGCAGCTGCTTAGCATGATAGACTTTTGTAATGCTGTTTGAAAAGGTGCACATACCAAATAGACGGTACAATAATTGCCATTACATCTGCTGATGTTTTTTAAAAGAGCCTATATTTTGTATCAACAATCTCACCAAGCTGTTCCTTTTGAAGAAGTAAAAATATCAATATGCAAATGAGTACATGTATAAACGGCAGTCATTTCTCTCTGCTGGATGACACATATACTATGTATAGGTGTGTGTACGTATGCGCGTATGTGTGTGTATCTTATTGAATCCTTCTGTATGAGGTTTGAATGTTTTTCAGCAAAGGAACATGTTCACTATGAGAAAAAAGCTTTAAATGCTGATAAAATTATTTCATCATTCAATAAAACTTTTGTACAATTGTGGCATACTGTAGCTTCCTTTTTATGTTTATGTTAGCATAGCCATCTTTTATATGAGACGTCAACCTGAGGTTCTATTTAGCAGAACTTAAAATCATGAAGTTAGTTATGCCATCAATCATTTTATTTAGGTTTCCTGTGCAGCTGCAACAATTATTTGAACAAATTCTTTGAACAAAAACTATGTAAATACTTTAAACAATAATATTAACTGCAACCTTTATATAAATGTACAAAGTATATAAAATGTAATCGGTCATAAAAGGAAAAAAAGACCACACACACACACACTTATTATGACATAATGCATTCTAAATGAGGAAACACTAGATAGACTCTGGTAGGGTCTAGTTATCTACTGTAAACATCCTCCTTGTCCAAATCCATGTTTGTATGTGTGCGTACAAAGTTTGGGGTCACTTAGAAATGTCCTTGTTTTTGAAAGAAAAGCATTTTTTTTGTCAATTTAAAATAACATCAAATTGATCAGAAATACAGCGTAGACATTGTTAATGTTGTAAATGGCTATTATAGCTGGAAACGGCTGATTTTTTAAGTGGAATATCTGCATAGGCGTACAGAGGCCCATTATCAGCAACCATCAGTCCTGTGTTCCAATGGCACGTTGTGTTTGCTAATCCAAGTTTATCATTTTTAAAGTCTAATTGATCATTAGAAAACCCTTTTGCAATTATGTTAGCACAGCTGAAAACTGTTGTGCTGATTTAAAGAAGCAATAAAACTTGCCTTCTTGAGATTAGTTGAGTATCTGGAGCATCAGCAATTGTGGGTTCGTTTACAGGCTCAAAATGGCCAGAAACAAATAACTTTCTGATGCTCCAGATACTCAACTAGTCTCAAGAAGGCCAGTTTTATTGCTTCTTTAATCAGCACAACAGTTTTCAGCTGTGCTAACATAATTGCAAAAGGGTTTTCTAATGATCAATTAGCCTTTTAAAATGATAAACTTGGATTAGCAAACACAATGCGCCATTGGAACACAGGACTGATGGTTGCTGTACGCCTATGTAGATATTCCATAAAAAATCTGCCGTTTCCAGCTACAATAGCCATTTACAACATTAACAATGTCTACACTGTATTTCTGATACATTTTATGTTATTTTAAATGGACAAAATAATTGCTTTTCTTTCAAAAACAAGGACATTTCTAAGTGACCCCAAACTTTTGAACGGTAGTGTATATACACGTCTGTGTTTCATGCGTATCTGTTTCTGTATGTGTACATGGGTTGGACTGTATGGTCATTGAGGTTTGTTTGAGTGTGTCTGTAAACTCAAACACCCTGAGTGGAAGCCAGGCTAACATGGTAACTGATGACGGCCTCGGGTAGAAGTTGCCCCCAAACACAGATCTAGGGCTAGATTCTATCAGATCCGCACTTGCTGATACCTGCATAATGGTTGTTTTTGCGGTGTCGGAGGTGGAACTGTGTTAGAGCTGTCAAATCAACAAGCGCTCCCGGCATTATACCTAAAGTGGACATTCCCATTGGCTGCATGGGGTTGCATTAAGAGAAATCCCATGCAGCCTTGTTTACAATTTTGAATGCTGGAACGTGAGATGTAATCTACACCTCGATTAGGCTGACAGAAATCCTCATTTATTTGAATGATTTTCATTTTGAGCATCATTATTTCTATATAGCCTACACATTCTCATTCTGAACTTCTAACACAAGTGGGAAGGGTGTGGCTTCGTGAGATCACAAGTGCAGCTGCTCACCGATTTGACAGCTCCAACCCAGTTACATCTCCGACACGCCAAAACATCAGCTATACGGGTGTCAGCTATCGCTGGTTAACGCTTGATCTGATTGAATCTAGGCCCTAGTATCAGCACAACCTTAACCTTGCCAAACCCTGACCATAACCAAATATATGCCTAAGGTCAACTTCTACCCTCCTCAACTGTCATTGGAGGGTGGGGGTGGGGGTGGGGGTGGGGGTGGGGCCTGAGACTGGGGGTGGGGATCAGGGCTGATCAGTCTATCCAGCTCATCGACCTGCGGGCTGGGTGTGGCTGCGGGTCGTGTTGGCTCCCCCAGAGAGGCGATGAGGTTGGGGACACTCTTGCTGCGGACGCACTGGAAGTCCACGTGTCGACTTTTCCCTTCCTCCTTCTCCCAGGACAGCTGGATGAAGGGCCGCTGCACGTAGTTATAGATGACCTCTGACCTCCCACCGGGACGGCGCTTCACCTTCTCCTTACAGGTGGGGTACCCTGGGATACATGAGGACCAGATGCACGTAATGTTCAGTATCTCTGTGGGGTTTGCAGATTTGAGGGAACTTGATAGAGGTAAGCAAAATGTAGCCTATAGCATTGGAAGACTTGGGGCTAGATTCAATACGTATCCCGGAAGATTTGCGTTATAGCGCAATTTAAATGTTACGGTAATTTTCGATTGAGACGACATACCCACTGGGCACAGACGTCAGTTCAACGTCTAGTTTTGATTTAAATTTAGTTGAGTTGTCAACAACGTGAAATCAACAAACAATTTCACCATGTCATTGGATTTAGATTAAAAGCTGGGTAAAAAAATTTGAAATGTCCTTACGTTGATGACTTTTTGCAAATCCAATCAGTTTTCCACATTGATTCAACGTCATCACATTACTTTTTTTTTTATGAAATAATGTGGAAACAGCGTTGATTCAACCAGTGTTTGCCCAGTGGGATGCAGCGTGTACTGCGAATGCAGGAACATAGCCTTTAAATGTCATTCTCGCTATAGACGGGTTGATTGTTTAGCAACAAAACCGCTGTATGCGCAACTATGGGGCAAAACTTAGATTGTTGACAACATGCAAACTATATTTTGTCTCCAATGTTTATTGAAAATACATTTGCACAATGAGCACGTGTTGTTTCTCAAATACATTGTTACAGTTGTTGGTTAGCTAGCTAGCAAATATTTTGCCATATTAGCGGACTAAAATCAGACAAAACACCTCAAAACAAGACATGGTATCAATAACAAGACTAAATGAGCCACTTACGATTCCCCTCATTGTTGCGAGCTACAGTGGGGGGAAAAAGTATTTAGTCAGCCACCAATTGTGCAAGTTCTCCCACTTAAAAAGATGAGAGAGGCCTGTAATTTTCATCATAGGTACACGTCAACTATGACAGACAAAATGACAGACAAAATGAGAAAAAAATTTCCAGAACATCACATTGTAGGATTTTTATTTATTTGCAAATTATGGGGGAAAATAAGTATTTGGTCAATAACAAAAGTTTCTCAATACTTTGTTATATACCCTTTGTTGGCAATGACACAGGTCAAACGTTTTCTGTAAGTCTTCACAAGGTTTTCACACACTGTTGCTGGTATTTTGGCCCATTCCTCCATGCAGATCTCCTCTAGAGCAGTGATGTTTTGGGGCTGTCGCTGGGCAACACGGACTTTCAACTCCCTCCAAAGATTTTCTATGGGGTTGAGATCTGGAGACTGGCTAGGCCACTCCAGGACCTTGAAATGCTTCTTACGAAGCCACTCCTTCATTGCCCGGGGCGGTGTGTTTGGGATCATTGTCATGCTGAAAGACCCAGCCACGTTTCATCTTCAATGCCCTTGCTGATGGAAGGAGGTTTTCACTCAAAATCTCACGATACATGGCCCCATTCATTATTTCCTTTACACGGATCAGTCGTCCTGGTCCCTTTGCAGAAAAACAGCCCCAAAGCATGATATTTCCACCCCCATGCTTCACAGTAGGTATGGTGTTCTTTGGATGCAATTCAGCATTCTTTGTCCTCCAAACACGACGAGTTGAGTTTTTACCAAAAAGTTATATTTTGGTTTCATCTGACCATATGACATTCTCCCAATCCTCTTCTGGATCATCCAAATGCACTCTAGCAAACTTCAGACGGGCCTGGACATGTACTGGCTTAAGCAGGGGGACACGTCTGGCACTGCAGGATTTGAGTCCCTGGCGGCGTAGTGTGTTACTGATGGTAGGCTTTGTTGCTTTGGTCCCAGCTCTCTGCAGGTCATTCACTAGGTCCCCCCGTGTGGTTCTGGGATTTTTGCTCACCGTTCTTGTGATCATTTTGACCCCACGGGGTGAGATCTTGCGTGGAGCCCCAGATCGAGGGAGATTATCAGTGGTCTTGTATGTCTTCCATTTCCTAATAATTGCTCCCACAGTTGATTTCTTCAAACCAAGCTGCTTACCTATTGCAGATTCAGTCTTCCCAGCCTGGTGCAGGTCTACAATTTTGTTTCTGGTGTCCTTTGACAGCTCTTTGGTCTTGGCCATAGTGGAGTTTGGAGTGTGACTGTTTGAGGTTGTGGACAGGTGTCTTCTATACTGATAACAAGTTCAAACAGGTGCCATTAATACAGGTAACGAGTGGAGGACAGAGGAGCCTCTTAAAGAAGAAGTTACAGGTCTGTGAGAGCCAGAAATCTTGCTTGTTTGTAGGTGACCAAATACTTATTTTCCACCATAATTTGCAAATAAATTCATTAAAAATCCTACAATGTGATTTTCAGGATTTCTTTTTCTCAATTTGTCTGTCATAGTTTACATGTACCTATGATTAAAATTACAGGCCTCTCATCTTTTTAAGTGGGAGAACTTGCACAATTGGTGGCTGACTAAATACTTTTTTCCCCACTGTATCTGGCCATCCAGAATCACAATAACACAAGGACTTCTTCCCCATTAAAGCATGTGCATCGTTTTCGTGACATTGTCAGCTAACCCATATATAGCACGGATCTTCCGCGATACGGATTGAATGCTTATACCTATTTGTTTCTTTCAGATATTAAAACACTGAAGCAGAAGAGGCTAGGAGAAGAGGCTGAGAGTTAGGGGGTTGATTTGGGACATGGTAATCAACTCACCCTCAATGCCAATGCGAATGTTCTTCAGTCCTCTCTCCTTCAACAGTGCTTTGGCCACGTCTCTGTTCTCGATGTACTTGAAGAAGCGATAGAGCTTGGTGCTATACAGAACTGGGCACATTGAAGAGCGAGAGAACAGGAAATAATATCAAACAAAATGCTCACTCCAAAATGATTCATTATTATTTTCCAAAAAAGGTTGGGGTACAAGATTTCCCAAAATATAAAGTATAGAAAATGAGACAAACAGCACTGTCCAAAAGATAATGTAAATTATCTATTTTATTAATAATGTATGATTCATTATAATTACCCTGAGAGAGGTGAAGGACTAGGTCACTTACTCTGTGAGTACTCCTCTCCCATGGGTGGAGGGTTGTCATGGTCCCAATCCACTATGTCATCATCTGTGAGAACTACGATGTGACACTCCCTCTCCCCCTCCTGAGCACTGGACACCATCACCGGGACAACTAGCTCCTCTAGGAAGACATCAAACTGACGCTTAGCACCGTCGTTGGACAGCTCATGCAGCAATGCACCTGGGACAGGAATGAATGGTCACACCATTTGAACTATGACCTCTGATTTGATATCATAGCTTATAGTCTCTTGTGCATGGCAAAATGTATATTTCAATAGGGAACATTAAAGATTAAGAAGACTAAGCAATTAGGAATAGGTTTTGAAAAATAGTGTAACTTAGTTCTGAAAACTGTGCATGCAACATTGCAAAGCATTACTCAACGTTTCGGTCTTGAATAGGGCCTTGGTCAGACCCGATGTGACCATGCTACTCACTGAGATCTCGGCACCTGACGGTGCTGTAGTCAAAGTTAATACAGAGGTAGTCACATGCTTCCCTGAGCTCAGACACTGCCACTCCCTCTGGACACTGCAGGAGACCTACTTTGTAAAAGTCCTGAGAGAGAGAGAGAGAGAGAGAGAGAGAGAGAGAGAGAGAGAGAGAGAGAGAGAGAGAGAGAGAAAATAATAAAGGAAATGGTAGAGAGAGGGAGAGAGAGTCAAGGGACAGAGAGGGAGAGGGGGGAGAGAGAAACACAGTAGGTTAGTTTAGGTAAGGGAAGATATAAGTAATTTCATAATTCAGGTGAACTATCTTAAGAGAAACTCACCAGGACGACTTTGAATATGCTGGCTCCGATTCCCTCAGCGATCTCATACTCTCCCTTGGCGTTTGGCCGCGTGAAGTGACGGGCAGGACCAAACATCCTGAGAATTAAAATGTGTTATTTATTTATTCATTTAATTATATTAAATGTCCTCACAATATGCATTTCTGAGTTTAGTGCTTGTTGAAAGCCCTGTCCATTTACCATTCAAGTCTAATTTCCTTTCTTAGTACAGTGTAACTTGTCAGAATCATAGCAATGCCTCCATTGTGTATGCGAGAGAAGGTGTTAATGAGAGGAATATTCCTGTGTAATATTTGACCAATCTCCGATTATTAGCCCAGATTAACCCAAATGGCCACTGGGTCAGAGTAAACATTACTCTCTGAGATTAGAAACAAACCACATGTTTGCTGAGGGATTAGGGCTTTGTTAGTGTTTCTTGTATATCTTTCCCTGGTCTAATAATAGGCTGTACTACTGTATTGGACATGGTGGTGATCCACGCTCGCGTGATGACTAAACTTGTCTGAGACCTGAAGACTTGCGCTAAGGCTTTGGCTGATTTAGCTCAGTGGGCTAACACAGTCTTGTGAGAGTCTGTTACACTATAATAAAATAGTCTAAATCTGACACACAGATTGTGATGCTTAGGAGTCTGGACCTTACCTCCCCAGCATGGTGTCAGGGTGGGCGGTGAACAGGGCGGGGTCCACCACAAAGTGAGTCCCGTCCACCATCAGGGTCACCCGCTCATAGGGGAGGCGAGACAGGGGAGACAGGTTCTTCTCAGTCCTCCCCTCATGTTGGAAGTCTGGACGTGCTGCCATCTCAATGTCTGGGGGAGAACAAGTGCAATCACAGTTAATCTCATGGATTTACATTTGTGCAAGAGATATCCTACGAATATGTCAACTGACAAATGTGGCCAAAACCATGAGGCAGAGAGGACACTGGCTCTGATATGGCTTTATCCCCCATTACTCCAACACACCATAACAAATGGAGGCTACAGCCATATCAGGGTTAGATGGAAACAAAGGTGGGCTGTAGCAAAGACCTGCCCTACTGTACTGTAGGTCTAATTGATGGTAAGGGGTCAGGTAACAGTGGAACAAGACAACTAGTAGTATACAGGCCTTCAAACCGGCCGTCCCACAGAGTCAGTGAGCCTATTAGCCTGGTGCCCTGGACCCATCTGCTACTGTCAGCCTCCTCACTAAGCCCTGAGAGGAGGAGGAGATTACCGCAGTAGCGTACCATAGCGGCACAGTACCATGCCCGCTTTTCCAGCCTCACCAGTTCTCCCAGTTCTCTGGACTGGGATTGATACAGACAGCAGCAGGAGGGACATGGGAATACTGGGAATAGCTGTAGCGTGACGAAGTCGTCAACAGTGCCCATAATACTCTCTGTCTTACATACAGTATCTGCTTGGGTCTCTGACATTGAAGATTGTTCTGCTACTAACAAACCTGGCATTCATCTTCCACCAATAGGGCAGTGACATCCCACCTGCACTTAAACCTGGAAGTCAGCTGAGACAACAGACATCCAAAAAGTAACACATAAACAGAGCATTACAGATTTGATAAAGTCATCATTATGTGTG
Source organism: Coregonus lavaretus (assembly GCF_964263955.1). Taxonomy (NCBI): domain Eukaryota; kingdom Metazoa; phylum Chordata; class Actinopteri; order Salmoniformes; family Salmonidae; genus Coregonus; species Coregonus lavaretus. The sequence continues at coordinate 44,768,730 of NC_139999.1, forward strand.
ACAATACCCAGTGAATTTGAGAGGAGGGCAACTGGACACAGAGTAGGCATTATTCCAGGGGAATGAGAGAATAACCTGTGTAATAGACTGTCAAGTAAATGCAGTAAGCTACATACAGTACCTATGTTAATTTAGTTTTTTAAAAGTAAAATAGATGTAGTACTACTCAGTTAAAGGGTAATTAATGCATAGGTTTTCTACTGGTAGTTACTCTGGTATGACACTTGATGAGTTGTAACAATGGTATTCAATGGTGTGTAGTGCACAGCATTCAGTTGTAGCCAACAGGTGGAAGACAGACAGGTTCTAATCTAACACAATGATGAAAATAGTTTGATGGGATGCAAATTATAACAACAACTGTTGAGGAGAGCTGATAATATTGACACTGCACTGTAACAGAACTGGTAGCCTAAGGCCAAAATCAAGATATATTGTAGGCTACCCCAACCCATACACCATATAGCCCCAACCCCATCAACAATTCTGTATTGTCCAGCTAATAAACAGCATTGACTGTCGACGATTTTCACTGTAGCCATCCCTGCTGATTTGAGATGTCAATTTGACAGTGCTACGAATTATGCTGCGCAACATGTCTGGAGTTTACGTGCCCGCATCACGGTCTGCATACGTCATAACCGAAATACAGAGCTGTATTATAAAACACAATAATAACATTCAGATACAATTGCAGACATATTACCAAAACATAAGCTATACCCGACGGAGACCACCAGACAACGACTAACCACCAGCCTTACCACAACGTCTGAGTAAAAACGGCTGTTCTCTGTACCCGGTCTGTCAAGCGAACGATGGACACGATGCCAAGTGCCAGAGCGCGGGGTGCAGGAATATGGGTTTACCGAAAGCGCCCCAGCCCATACGGTGACAGCGGATCAGTGCTCTCAAATCCAATTACTCCCCGTGTAGAAACCCAGAGACTCTCGTGAGAGAATTCCAAATCCGTTTGTTTCACCGCGCAGAATTGCTACTGTGTATCTATCTTTCCTCAACTGACCTCTACCATAAATCCCCAATAATTTGACGGGGGGGGACTATTTTCACTTTATAAAGTCATATTTATTGGTCTGATATGGTTTAGATAAACAATATTGAAACAGATATCCGAAACAGAGAGAAAACAATAAAATGTCTCAAATAATGTTACATTACAAAATGTATGCACTCACTAACTGTAAGTCGCTCTGGATAAGAGCGTCTGCTAAATGACTAAAATGTAAATGTAATTGTATGATAAAAAGATGGTGGCAGTAACGACATCACCCACCTTTTAGTGAAATCTAGTATGACGTTAGGCTACACGTTACACACATTTACTTTGTTTAAAAAGGTCTGTGGGAACAACTGATTTTATCATTCAAAACTTATTGAGATTCAAATGTTATTTTATATTTTGCCTTCATCACACTACGGCTATTTTATTTTGCCTTTATTTAACCAAATAACAGATTAATCATTAAAAAGACAATACCACTACCTCACGAAATACAACCTAATCTCTTTTAGGCTTTTAAAGGGGCAATCTGTGATTGCTATATGCATTTTTGGACTTTCTAATAAATGATATACACATTAATTCTTGAAGAATATAACTTATAAATGCCTTATGAGTTTAGTTCAACTGTCGTCATACCCCATCAGAACCCAAAATATAAGCTTGTTTTACTCCAATTTTGGTAAATAATGTGATAACACACTGTACCTTCAAATAATTCTTACAACTATATGTGTTGATATCATGGATGGTCAGTCTGTCACGACTTCCTCTGAAGCTGACTCCCCTCCTTGATCGGGCAGGCTTCGGCGTTCGTCATCAACGTCGCTCTGGATAAGAGCGTCTGCTAAATGACTAAAATGTCAAACGTAATGTAAATGTCACCGGCCTTCTAGCCACTGCCGCTCCATATCTCATCATTCCATTTGTCTTGTCTTGTCAATTACACACACCTGGTTCATATTTTCCTCATTAGTATGTATTTAAGTGTTCCCTCTGCCCCCTTGTGGGTGATTGTTTCATGTGAGATGAGTGTAGCTCGGTGGAGCTACCTGTACTTTGTATTGCCGGGGTATATTTTTCCCCGTGTGCCTGTATTTGTTCCAGGGCGCCTGTTTTGCGCACTGCTATCCAGCGTAACTGTGTATTAAGGAATAAACTCTGTATTCTGTGATTTACCCTCCTGCGGCTGACTCCTTCAAATCACACTCTCACACAGTCCGGCAGGTAACCTAGCGGTTTAGAGCGTTGGGCCAGTAACCGAAAGGTTGCTGTTTCGAATCCCAAAGCGAGCAACGTGAAAAAAGCTCTGTCTATGAATTTGAGAGTGGTTACATTTCTCCAGCCCCATCCCTCAGCTGTTTACCAAAACAGTGGTGAGGTTGCTGCTTTGTTATTGTTTGAATTGCAGATAGCACCTTTAAATACTTAAACAACAATGAATATTCTTTTTTTGTGACACATTGTTTTATTTCGTAATGTTTTAGTTGGGGGGGGTTACAGGTACAACAATGAATATTCTTTATAAATAATCAAAAATTACATTTTCATAGTAAAGGCTGTAGATTTCAACCAAATAGATCGACCTCAGAAAGAAAATAAACAATCATGTTGAAAATAATAGAAACAGACAAAATACCATCTACAGACAGGACTTTAAACCCCTGCTATACAACACCATAAGTTCAAAATATCTCATACATACTGCTTTCTAACCACAAATACGATTCCAACCACTGACCCTAACCTTATTCTTCATCCTAACCTAATCTTTAACCACATCCAATTATCTGCACTTTAGTCCATTCTACAGTAGCATGACCAGCTAGTGACTACCCTACACCATAAGGCTTTTCGCCCATGTTACACTACATGGTCTTCCTGTCCATGCTAGAGATGATGTACATGTTTGAGATATAGGATTTACAGCAAAAAGTCCAGGCATTGTGAAGATATGTTGATATGTGGAGACCTGTACAGAATCTGTGTATCTTGAAAATGCACGTTAGCTTTGTCAATACAGCTTACATCCTGAGATGGTCCTAATATCGACACCGTATACATGATACAGCCCAGAGACATCCTGATCCAGCTATGTCTTGCCTTGTCATCATGACAGAACTCAAAGAATGCCCCCTGAAAAGTAACGTCCTGACCCTGCAAGAATACTTAGAAAACACAACCTTCCCTTCCTCCTTGAGCTAATCACTGACACAACCGTATTCAGTTCCAACTACAGGTGCATCAGTGATTACTTCAAGGATGGAGGGAAATACAGTAGTTTTCAAACAGGGCCGACATATTATACAAGCAAAACTTCCTTAAGTTGAGACTCGAGAACATGTTAAATCGGGACAACTGGATGTTCTCCTGAACTAAACGTACACTACCAGTCAAACGTTTGGACCTACTCATTCAAGGTTTTTTCTTTCTTTTTTCTTTTTTTTACATTGTAGAATAATATTGAAGACATCAAAACTATTAAATAACACATGTAGTAACCAAAAAAGTGTTAAACAAATCAAAATATATTTTATATTGGAGATTCTTCAAATAGCCACCCTTTGCCTTGATGACAGCTTTGCACACTCTTGGCATTCTCTCAACCAGCTTCATGAGGTAATCACCTGGAATGCATTTCAATTAACAGGTGTGCCTTCTTTAAAGTTAATTTGTGGAATTTCTTTCCTTCTTAATGTGTTTGAGCCAATCAGTTGTGTTGTGACAAGGTAGGGGGAGGGTATACAGAAGATAGCCCTATTTGGTAAAAGACCAAGTCCATATTATGGCAAGAACAGCTCAAATAAGCAAAGAGAAACGACAGTCAAAATTTTAAAGTTTCTTCGAGTGCAGTCGCAAAAACCATCAAGCGTTATGAAGAAACCGGCTCTCATGAGGACCACCACAGGAATGGAAGACCCAGAGTTACCTCTGTTGCAGAGGATAAGTTCATTAGAGTTACCAGTCTCAGAAATTGCAGCCCAAATAAATGCTTCACAAAGTTCAAGTCACAGGCACATCTCAACATCAACTGTTCAGAGGGGACTGTATGAATCAGGCCTTCATAGTCTAATTGCTGCAAAGAAACCACTACTAAAGGACACCAATAATAAGAAGAGACCTGCTTGGGCCAAGAAACACGAGCAATGGACATTAGACCAGTGGAAAGTTGTCCTTTGGTCTGGAGTCCAAATGTGAGATTTTTGGTTTCAACCGCCGTGTCTTTGTGAGACGTGGTGTGGGTGAATGGATTATCTCTGCATGTGTATTTCCCACTGTAAAGCTTGGAGGAGGAGGTGTTGTGGTGTTGGGGTGCTTTGCTGGTGACACTGTCTGTGATTTATTTAGAATTCATGGCACACTTAACCAGCATGGCTACCACAGCATTCTGCAGCGATACGCCATCCCATCTGGTTTGGGCTTAGTGGGACTATCATTTGTTTTTTAACAGGACAATGACACAACACACCTCCAGGCTGTGTAAGGGCTATTTTACCAAGAATGAGAGTGATGGAGTGCTGCATCAGATGACCTGGCCTCCACAATCCCCCGACCTCAACCCAATTGAGATGGTTTGGGATGATTTGGACGGCAGAGTGAAGGAAAAGCAGCCAACAAGTGCTCTGCATATGTGGGAACTCCTTCAAGACTGTTGGAAAAGCATTCCAGGTGAAGCTGGTTGAGAGAATGCCAAGAGTGTGCAAAGCTGTCATCAAAGCAAATGGTGGCTATTTGAAGAATCTCAAATATAAAATATATTTTGATTTGTTTAACACTTCTTTGGTTACTACATGATTCCATATGTGTTATTTCATAGTTTTGATGTCTTCACTATTATTCTACAATGTAGAAAGTAGTAAAAATAAAGAAAAACCCTTGAATGAGTAGGTGTGTCCAAACTTTTGACAGGTACTGTATATTATTTTTTTTGGCTAAGAAAACTTGGGGGGTCAAATAAAACCACACATGGGCCAAATTCATCCCGTGGACCGCCAGTTGGGACACCCTGCAGTAAGGACTGTCATATTTTTTTATTTTTTGTCATTTAGCATTTATGCCTCAGCAGGTTATGTCACTCGATGACATGCTGTGGTGCTACGCGAGACAGGCCTATTGTCCTACACAACATCTTTGGGTGTTGTTGATTGGTTGGCCTTTCTCTGTGATCTGCGAGGGGGCCTGATTGGAGGTGTGGCAACCCTCCCTCTGCGACCATTCATAAGCTCAGTAGCAGAACTCTCCATGTCCACAGGATCAAAGTTCAAAGCTTCAGCCATTTCCTGTTTCGTCACCAACACAAAACGAGGGTCCCTGGCCAAGCTCTCCAACCCCCCGTTTATCAAGACCTAACAGAGGTGAAAGACATGAGAAGAGAGCGAGAGAGAATGACTCCAAGTGTCTGACTCAAAATGTCAGGGCGTTTTGACTAGTGTTCCATGTCAATATCATTAATACAATATGAATTCAGTATGTGTGAAATGCAGTGCCTGGTCTCTCCACTCACTTCCTGTATGAGTGTATCGAAGGCGCTGTCTGGGCCGTGGGCCTGGGCTTTCTGGGGGCTGAGGAGCTCTCTGTGGGTCTCAGGGTCCTGGCTGGGTCCAGCTACTGTCTGCAGCTGCCAGTCTCTGTCTTGCGAACTTCTGCTGGTTGAGATGGTATAGACCTGAACCCGGTCATGTGTCCCATAAGAAAAGCTACAGAAGGACAAAGAGTCAGCTTGTTATCCACCTGCTTTATTACTGTGTAATGTGACCTCTCAGGTAAGGAAAAGAAACACACAAAACACACAAAAATGAGCACTCACACACACACACACTCACCTCTCCCCGGCGTTGTTGTTGACATTGTTGTTGTTAGTTTTGTTAGGCGTTGAGGAGAAGAAGTCCTCGTTTGCATTGTAGGCAGGTGAGCTGGTAGCCTCCCCGTCGTCTGACCTGCTCATCTGCAGGGGCCGCTGGCTGGTCACCTGCATGGAGACACAGAGTTACCTCCATCAGGACAGGAGTTTTTCCTGTCTACGTGATCTGGAAAAACTCAGAGTCCATACCATGTAAAGCACTTTGTGTCTGAAGAAGGTTACATACTGTAAGTGTTAATACTGAAATGGTTGAAATTATGAAAGTATGACCTGTGTAGCGTTAGGGTTACGGGTTCCTTCCTCCATGGTGAAGGAATCAACGTGGTTCCCAAACAGACCGCCCGCCCGCTGGGAGGAAGAAAGTGACAACATTCACAACAGAGAGGAGTTTTATTCTCTTTCTTCTCACCCTGAACTTGTCCTCCCTACCTCGCCCCACACCCTCTCTACTCTCACCCTGAAGATTCCCTCCTCCGCTGCGTCCTCCATGGCTCTGTCCATCTCCTCCTCATTCATCAGGTCTCCTGAGATGGCTCTCTGCAGCTCTGGAGCCGCCTCCTCCTCAATGCTCCTCAGACCTGCCTGGTAGAGAGGGTTAGAGAGAGAGGGATATGGTGAGGGGATACAAATTAAGACTTGTTAGATCATTCATAAAAAGTCTAGATTACATTTATATTACACGTCATTAAGATAACTAGAAGGTATGCAATTATCAAATTCTGAGGTGGCTAAGGTCTCACCTGTATCTCGTTGGTGGCGTTCTTCTTGGTGGGGCGGAAGCCATAGTACTCCTCTTGTCTCTTCTTCAACTTCCTGAAGTAGTCCTGGATCAGGAAGGTGGCGTAGAACTTCCCCACGGTCACCTCATCATCTGACACACACACACACACCAATCAAACATGGCAACAAATTAGAATGGACAACTTGTTGTGGGACTATAAAGTTGAGGATTACGATAGGATGTTTGAACTCACCTCCGATTGGTGGGATGACCTGGTCCAGCAGCTTCATACTGGTGCGTTTCCAGATCTTC